>NC_067480.1:40841217-40891245 GCF_947179515.1 Apodemus sylvaticus
CCCTTTTTTTTTTTGCCCTTAGAAACTATACTGCAGTTGACGTCTAGATAGATTTGAAGGACCTTCCTTGTTTTTTTTCAGGAGTTGCATTTCTGGGTCACAACATGTATTCAAAATAAAAACTAGGGGTGCTAGAGAGAAGGCTCAGAGGCTAACAATCCTGCTTCTCTTCTGAAGGACTCAGGGTCTATTTCCAGCATGGACATGGTAGCTCACAACTCTTTGTAACTGTAGTTTCAAGGGATCTGATGCCCTTCCTCTGGGCCTCCATGGGCACTGGGCACCTGTGTGGTACACATGCACGCATGCAGGCAAAACACTTATACATATAAAATAAAATATGAAAATAAAATACATATAAAGATAAAATGTAATAAGATAAAATAAAAAATAAATAAAATAAAAAAATTAAATGGAAATTAGAAGAACATTTCAGGGTACAGAATGAAGGTTGCAATCTGAGATCTCAGCAGGGAATAGGTTGTAATTTAATGAAGGATGTGGTCTGCCCTCCCTCCTCCCCCAGTATCCTGAATAGTATTAGGAACTCATGCTGCTGCCTTTATGGGCACCGTTGCTAAGCTCCAGACAGTTGTTTGCCGTGCTGAGAGTGTGGGGCGTAAAATGTTGGAACTTTGGCTTTTTAGAGTAACAGTGAAAGATCTACATTTTCATATGAAATAGCCAGATTTTAAAAGAACTCATATTAGAAAACTTACCAGCTAAGCAAAATATTAACACATAAGGACATATAGAGTGGAGCCGCTAGTACCCAGTGCCGTCGCTGTGTGCAGAACAGTGGACTAACCATTGCTTTTATGAAGATGAAGCTAGCAAGCTGGAGAGCTGGTATTTGAAGGCTGAACAAATTCCATACTTATTACTATGCTCATAGAGGATAACATTGGCACAGACTTTGATAAAACAGGATTTGGGCTTTGAAAGAAAAAAAATTCCACCAAGGAGTGCTAGATGATTTTTGAATGTATCACTTGGAAGCTCAAGCAGTACGTTGAAGAACTGAACTGTTTCTCCTCGAGTAACACCAGCACCAAAGGCTTGGGACCATTCATACTCGAGATTCTCTGAATAATGAGAACTGATTTCAGAGCAGTGTGCGTGCTCTAGTTACAGTCTCTGCGATGGATCTGGGGCTGTGGAGGAGAAGCACAGACGCTTCTTCCAGCCCAGCTGAGGCGGACTTTACTCCAGAAGAGAGGACACACAATGAAGGAGAGGCTCCAGATTTAACTCGAAGTGTCAAAAAATGTGGAAAGTAACGTCGTTTGAGTCTCACAGACAGAACTCGCTTGCTTTTATTTATGCAAGCTCTCGAGCACTCGTGGAAACCAGACTCGGAACAGGAGGAACGATGCACTGACCGCCCTGTGAGTGGTGAAAAAGGGTCCTGTGAACGATGCTGAGAAATGCTTCACTGTTTGACTGAGAAATGCGAATAGTCTCATACTCATGTCTGTAAGTCATAATCCGGATGCTCTTGCTCACTAAACTACTTCATATACTTCAGTTCTAAGGAGCTTAATAATTGCTAGTGATTTACTATCCATGCACCTGATTTATTCATTTGTAGAACACTGGTAGGTATACTGATTTTATCCAACATAATAATAATAATACTAAAAACAGTGCTTAGTGCTAGTCTCCTCTTCTTTCTTTCTTTCTTTCTTTCTTTCTTTCTTTCTTTCTTTCTTTCTTTCTTTCTTTCTTTCTTTCTTTCTTTCTTTCTTTTCTTCTTTTTTTTTTTTTTTGCTATCAAGATGCCCTGTAACAACTCAATAAGTAAGTACACTTATTGCTTCCATTTTAAGCAACTTACCCAAGGCCACATACCTATTACGTTTAAAGCCAGGATTTGAATCTGGGCTTTATGAGTCCCAAGATGTAATATATAAGATGTGGGAGGAGCCGATACCACCAGTGCCTAAATTCAAACTTAGATCGGGTTTCAGAGAGCATGAGCAGAGATGTGTTGGAGCCAGCACAGGAAAGGCATTTTCACGAGTGGAAGAAGAACCATGCTTGGTGGGAGGCCAGGGACCGCATTTCAGGAAGTGTTTCTCAGCTCATGGTTTCCCATGGTGACCGACGCCGCTCACAGTTTGCCAAGTTCCGCTGACAGCTCTCTGAGGACTTGGTACTTAATTCTGCAGGGCTGGGAATAAGTCCAGGACCTTGATCTTGCTAGGGCCCTTGACCGTGCCATGTCCCCAGTTCAGATTTGACACGTTTGATTAAGAAAATACATGTTAAATGTCAGATCATTCTCCTCAATACTTTTAAGGACTTTTAAAGAAAAATGGATGACAGAAATTTTGTACTTACTTTTTAGGCTTATATGATCAAAAGTGTACGCAGTTGTCATGAGAGGAACCTGCCAACTTGCCACTTAGGTAGTATTTACACATCAACAGGTGCCACACAGTCACCAGATGCTTATGTGGATGTAATAATCTTGTAGAAACCACATTGGGCCAATTCCACTTTAGGGGAACAGCTAGCTAAATATTATTAGTTTTTTTTTTTTAATTTAAATGTCAAAGACAAAATCATAGTATGAGGACTAGGTCCAGGCACCCTGTTGCCAGGCAGAGCACACAGTTTCCGTAATGTTTAAAATAGTGTCTGGCCTTTCATAGGGGCTGTTTCTAGTTTTGGATCCTATGTTCAGGTTATCATGTCCTTGATCTAAAAAGAAACAGCAGAGTCTAGTCAATTGGGATATTTGTAGAGAAAGAAAGTGCTGACCTGATAGCAGACCAGCCACGTGAAGGATTCCTGAAGCACCTGGAGACTTGGATTCTGCATTACTGCCCCAGCGGGTCTCCAGAGTTGGGCAAACCTCACCCTTTCAGGGACACCTGATTGCCTACAAGTGGCTGAACATTGGTTAGTGTTGAGATAGATAGGATCGCAAGTCACACCATCTGAGAAGGAACACAACAGCGGGAGAAGTTTAAGCCGTTCTGCAGATAATTCTGGGTTCTTCCAAAGGCTTTTTAGGGGGTTCAAATAATCAATCTCTGAATGCATTCTTTTTGTTTGCTTTTTTTTTTTTGAAGTATTGGGGTTCAACCTAGGGCACTGGCCAATTGCTCTAAGTCTGAGCCAAGCCCTTGGTCCCAAATGCGTCTGTTCTGTATTTTACTTTGCTAGTAACTGTTTGGATCCAGGTGACTTAGAGAGGGATTCAAACAGCATTGGATCTGAAGAGTCAGGGGTCCTGCCATTTTCTGGGTAACAGTATTTATGAAGTACTGTGCTGTGTGCTGAGCAGTGTGCATGTGGCATGCTGTCCTGACAAGTACTGAGTTCTCAGAAACTCAGAGAGGAGGACTTTCAGGAGGTGTGCTCAGGAAACTGAGTCACCTCAAAGGGTTGGAGGAAATGGGAGGGATAACTGGGGTCCCAGCTCGGGGCTGTGCAACCCAGAAACCTGCCTGACTAGAAACACCCTTCTGGTCTCTCCCGTAAGCTTGGGAATGCCTTCTGGGCTCCTTTTTGGTTAAAGCCAAAATTGCCTGAGTAAATCTTGACTTAATGCTGTCAAGTAGACAGTAGGGGACACACCCTATACAGTGGAATTAAAATGATAACTTCTACAGTGATTGTGGGCTATTGGGGTGCCACACCCCTGGTGCTGTGGCATATTCTAGTCCAGTCCACCGAACCATGCCAGGTCACATTCTGCTTATTTGTCTCACTGTCTTCTTTAAAAAGTATAGTGCTTTCAGAGGTCAGGATTGACATACCGGCACTTTTAGTTTTACGCCTCTGTGTAAGTAAGCCATGTTAACCGGCAGAGTTGAGGCAATCAACTGGCAAATGCTATGAGAGCAGAGGGCAGGGACGTCACTGGATGCATTGCAGGATGCGTAAAGTTGAAGGTTACCGGCGTTGGAATCACACAGCTTTGAGGTTAAGAGATGTATTGTCACCATGCTCTAATTAAACGACACCTTATTCAACTTTAGAGTGACTGCACTATTTGTTTTCAAGTTCGGGTCACAGTCACCAAGTCTTAACTAGGAGGAAAGATAATGTTTGCTAATATCTGGCCAAAAATATAAACCGAGACTTTCCTGGACAAGCTGAGACATAGACCACCTTGCCTGCCTTCCTTCCTTCCTTCATTTTGGTAAAATATACATGACAAAACTTACCATTTAATCATCTTCTCTCTTTTTAAACATATGTGTGTTTGTATGTAATTTGTCTGAGTGTGCATGTAGAAGCAAAATGACAAGCCCCGGTGGCATTCTTCAGGTATGTCCATCTTGGTTTTTTAAACATGGTCTCTCCCCGGCCTGGAGCTAAGTAGACCCCCGCTGGTGGCTCACAAGCCCTAGATCTGCCTTTCCCGTACTCACCTAGTGCCTGGATTGTGTGCATCTGCCCCCCACCCCTGGCTTAAATTCTTTTCTTGATTAACTTCTTGGGGTGGGGCAGGGGGAAAGTGTGCATGTGGGAAAGACAGTTTGTAGGCGTTGGTTCCCTCCTTCCTCTGCCTCCTGAGTGCTGACGTCATGAGCATGCGCCCTTGTACCCGGATGTTTTATGTTACTTAGAACAGAACACTTGTGGCAGTCAGAGGACAGCCTGTTGGAGTGGGTCTGGGGATTGAACTCAGGTTTGGCAGCAGGCCGCTTTACTACTGAGCCAGCTCACCGGTCTGCGCCTGCCTCTGCTTGCACTGGTTCCTGAGACGGATCTCAGGGCCTTATGCTTGCCAGGCACACAGTCTCCCAGCTCACTGTAAAACCCCCTTGAAAGTTCTGTTTGGTGGCATTAAGCACATTCACGATCTTTGGCAGCTATCTGTCTATCCATCAGTCTCCCGAAGAGTCTCAGGCCTTCTCGTATGTAAGTCTCAGGGCCTAGACTCAAGTCGTCAGATTTACTAGTGAGCACTCTTACCTGCTGGGGCTATTTCAACAGCCTTTGTCCTTTATTTATTTATTTATTTAGAGACTGTCTTTTTATGTAGTCCAGGCTGGTGTTATTTATTTATTTATTTATTTATTTATTTATTTATTTATTTATTTGGAGACTGTCTTTTTATGTAGTCCAGGCTGGCCTGAAAATCTCTCAAGCTTGTCTCGGGCTTGATAACTTCCTGCTTCAGTGTGCAGAACCTGCTGGGATTAAAAGGCGAGGCCTGCCATTCCTGTTGTGCTGTTTTTGAGAGTCTGTCTTCGTTGGGTTCCTTCAGAAGCTGCAGGAAGGAGGGTTTGTGGAAGTGGTTAATGTACTTACAGATACAGACAGCTCTGTGGAGTCGGCCGGACTAGCTGTGCAGAAGCTGTGCCAGCTTCCTCCATGTCCACTGCGGGTTAGCATGTGCTAATAAGATTTGTCTCTTTATTCTTCTACCTCAATGTACAGAAGCCAGATGGAATCAAGAAGAAACTAAAACTACAAATGTGTCTTAAAAGTCTTATTTTAGGGGGCAGGAGAGATGGCTCAGTAGTTAAGAGCACTGACCACTCTTCCAAAGGTCCTGAGTTCAAATCCCAGAAACCACATGGCGGCTCACAAACATTTGTAACAAGATCTGACCATGCCCTCTTCTGGTGTGTCTGAAGACAGCTGCAGAGTACTTATTTATAATAAATCTTTGGGCCAGAGCGAGCAGGGACTGAGAGAGCAAGGTTAACTGGAGCGAGCAGAGGTCCTAAGTTCAGTTCCCAGCAACCGCATGAAGGCTCACAACCATCTGTACAGCTATAGTGTATTCATATACATAAATAAATAATAAATGTTTTTTTTAAAAAGTCTTATTTTAGCTGGACAGTGGCAGCACATGCTTTTAATCAAAGCACTTGGGAGGCAGAAACAGGCGGATTCTGAGTTCGAGGCCAGCCTGGTCTACAGAGTGAGTTCCAGGACAGCCAGGGCTACACAGAGAAACCCTGTCTCGGAAAAAACCAAATCCAAAAATAAAAAAAAAAAAGTATTATTTTAAAAACAAACAAAACAAACAAAACCAACAACTAGTTGTCCGTCTTACATATTTGAAACACTAACACTGAGGATTAATACCAAGCTAGGTGTCTCGTGGAGCAAGTGAACTAGTTATTCTAAGAGAGCAAATAAGTATGAAAAGCAAAGATGTTAATTGACTTTTCTTAACGGGCTTCTATCAATGCTGAGTACAGAACAGGCAAAGGAAGGTGACGGAGGACTGCATACGTCTGTCTGCCTGTTATTAGAATTGTAAGCAGAAATAACATTATCAGGGCTGTTCTGATGAATGTACAGAATTTTACAGAAAAGTACTGTGAGACATTTTCCAACTTCAGGAAACCCAAATGTGTGACTGTGGCTGAAAAGTATCCAGGATATTGTATGTGGGGAATTGTGTCAACAGGAAGACGGTTTCCATTTCCAAAGGAGCTAAGTTCTGGCTGGTGTGTCTGTGTATCAGTTCATCTTGTTAACAATGATAGGGAAGGTTTGATTTAGATTTAGTGCTACCGAGCCTCTTCCTCAGTTTTGATTCATCTTATTTTATTTGTATGGGATTTTGAGACAGGGTCTTACGATATAGCCTTGACTAGCCTAGAACTTGCTATGTAGACCAGACCTGCCTCTGCCTCCCAAGTGCTGGGATTAAAGACATGCACCATCGTGTCTGGCCACCTTATTTTATTGTTTGTTTGTTTATTTATTTAAAGACAGGCTTTCTTTGTATAATAGCCCTGGCTGTCCTGGAACTCATAGACCAGGCTGGCCTCAAACTCACAGAGGTCTGCCTGCTTATGATAATCTCCTGAACGACGAGGTTAAAGGCATGCACCACACTGTCCCGCTTATTTATATTTATTTATTTATTTGTTTGTTTGTTTATTTAAGGTTAATTTTCTATGTCAAAGTATTTGGGCAACAATATACAGGTATTTGGTCAAATATTCTGGGGACTGGCAAGGTGGGCAGAGTGCTTGGTGATCTGAGTTCAAAGCCTCTGCTCCCATGTCAAAAGCTGGCCATGGTGGCATTTCGCCTTCAAGCTCAGCAGTGCGGAGCTGGAGCTGGAGGATCTCTGGTGCGCAGAGCTGGCCTCTACCTGTATCACTGCTCACTGATCTCTGAGCTCGTTGACAGACCCTGCCCAGCTCGTGTGGGGTGATGGGATCTAGGCTCAGCGCCTCAGCCATGCGCAGCAAGCCCTTTACCCCTTGGCCGCCTTCCCGGCCTCTGTCACGTTGTTTTGAAAAGTAAGAATCTGTCCAGTGAAAGTGCAGGTTAGTGTATCACAAATGGCTGCACTGGGAGGTGGTACCCAGCTTGGCCAGCTGCAAGGAGGAGGATGTGTGGGTACATCTGGGAAAGGTGCTGGATGGATAGGTGTGGGTATCTCATCTGCGTACATAGAGACTGCTGTGCAGTGCAGACTCACATTCCTCTGGCTTTGTAGATTTCTTCTTGCCCGGATACAGGTCAGGCATGTTACCTTGTAGTCATGGGCTTTATTTAAACACATTTTTCTCCCTATTATTTATTTATAGCATGATCTCTGATGATTGTTTACCCCCCCATGCCTTTTAAACCGATTCGCTTGGCTTTAGCTAGAGTGTTCTGGAAACGGGGTGGGGATGAGGGAGGATGTGTGTTTAGGACTGGCAGAAGCAGGCTCTGTGGAACTCCTCCAACGTGGACTGGCATGAGCGTGCATGAAGCCATCGGATCACATTTGTGTTTGCAGTGTTACGCCACTCTTCTGAAGCCTGTCCTTGTAAACATTCCTGACCTGGCTCCTGCCCTCTGTTGGTCTTGTTTCTCTTAGAATAAATGAAACTGGCTCTTAATTGCATGGAACTCTTGAGAGCCTTGGGCACCGACGCACTGGGACTTCCTGATGTCAGTTTGACTCAGCTGAGGGATCACGGGAGGGTTCTGGAGAGTACGCAGAAGATCTGCACGGGCTCGTTTGCTGGCTTTGATTGCACCGGTGTGGGAAATAGGAGATGGCTCAGTTCTGGAGGGAGTGAGAGCTGCTCCTCAGCCTTCAGGTCCCCAGGGTGCTGGGAAAGGGAACATCAGGGCGTCAGGGTGCAGGGCTCCAGGATACCTGTTGTTCCATCAGTAATTGTTATGCATGCCGGTTTGTGCAATTTAAGAGTCAATCCATGTAGCTAATGAATACCAGCAGGCACAAATAATTGCCGAGTTTAATTATGAATCAGGTGAGGAGAAGTCACACCCAACCTTTTTTTACTAGTTTATTGTCCTTGCTATCAAAGCATTGGGGTCATTTTCTGTGGACCCGAGTTAAGATGAACTTAGCTCCTCCTTCCCTAAGACGCGTGTTTCGGTGTAAGCAACTTCCAGCATGCAGGAAGCGTGCGTTGGGACCACAGGCTGCTAATACTGGCTGTGCAGTGTGTGACTCAGATCCAGATGGTACCAGGCCAGCTCTCCCGGAGGGGTGTGGTGGACGCAGCCATTCTACAGCCACCACATCCATCTTACCTGTTCACTTATCCAACTGAATGTGATTCTGTTTCTTCTAGCTTCATTTTTACCTGGTTTTCTTTTCTCCCCCTAGCTTCAGTTGACCTTACCAGAAAAAATATTGAAAATGGGTGCTGAGTTTGTGATTGGGATAAGTGTGTCTTGTGCTAAAAATGTCATTTTACACCCGTCTTGTTTATTTTTCCAGCTCTTAATGTCTTCTGTCCCCTCCTCAGTGTTCCCTGAGCCTGAGAGAGAGAGGATGGTATAAACGAGTCTGGGCTGCTGCCTTGCAGTTTTGAGAGAGGAAACTGAACCCATCCACAGTCAGACTCCATGTAAAGAGCCTGGTCTGCCCAGTGCTTTCCCGCTGGGCTGTCAGGCACACCTGTGAAAAGGTCGCCCTGACTTGGGGACTTCCTTGGATTAAAGTTGAAACAGCATCACCGCCTTCTGAACCCTGCCAGAAGTTTGGGATGCTGGATTCCCTGGGATGGAGACAAAGTCTCAAGGTTGGAGGCCACACCACCGAGCACAAACAGTTAGCACCCGACCAGTCTCCGAGGTGGTGAGGGCAGACGGTGGGCACCCCGGGGATGCCCAGAATGCCTTTCCCGTCTGATAGACAATGCAGGGAATTTGAGAACTGGTGCCCTCCTCTCCGTTGGCAGATTCCTGGGTGGTGTTGAAACACAGTCCTTCACCCCACTGACTCTACCTGCTTCTCTGCCCTAGTTTCTAAAGGGCAGTTCTTGTTCTTCTGTTCCTGCTGCTTCCTACTTCTTTTGACTCTTCTGGCTGCAGCAAGTTGAGGGCAGAGCTTTATAAAACCACTGGGAAACGAAGGGAGCGGAGCCTCTGCCTGCTCGTCTGTCCTCTTCCCACGGACCAGGACATAATCATTTGTCTGTCCTTTGTCTGTCTGTCCCTGTCTTTATGTGAACTTCTCATCTGTCCCATGGTAAAAAAAAATCTGGACACTAGGAGATCATTGGGCTCCTGGAGTTAAGAGTTGAGGGGAGTTGTGGGCTCCCTGGTGTGGGTGCTGGGAACTGAACTCAGGTCTCTGGGCTGGGCAGAAGTACTCCTTTCCTGCTGAGCCATGTTGCCAGCCCCTTATGCTATTCACGTTAGTAGCTTAGTCCCTGGTCTGGGTTTTGTCTCTTACCTGTTCAAAGTGACCTTTGGGAGATATAGAAACTAGTGGGTGTGCACCCTGAGACGGTTCAGAGTGACACTCTCCCAGCGTGCTCGCCTACTTCCAAGTGCGGGTGGCCGCTCACTCTGCTGCTTGTTAGGCAGTAGAGGAAGCTGATGCTACGCTCACGACCTGATCATTGACAGTCACTGTCTTACCCTGCTTTCTGTTGCTAAGCAGACTGTCTGAGATTTGGTAATAAGCAAAAGAAAGACTTTTGTTCTGGCTCGTGGTTGGGACAGCGGGAAGTTCAAGAGTGTGGCACTGATGGTGTGTGTGTGTGTGTCTGTGTCCTTGTGCTGATTCAGCTTGTGGCAGATAGAATAGCCAGTGGGCAGTTTCAGAAGTACAGTCCACGAGGCCGCCCTCACTTTATAATAACCTCTCTGAGGCAGCCGGTTGTAATGGTCTGGGCAGAGTGGCCTCCACAGTCTTGGGTATGTGACCACTTGGCTCCCATTTGGAACTGCTGTTTGGGGAGGTTTAGGTGATCCGGCCTTGCTGGAGGGAGTGTATCACGGTGTGCTTTGAAAGTGTGTAGCACTCAGGCTGGGAGCTTTGAGAGTATATGTCACTGTGTAGGGCTTTGAAAGTGTATAGCACTGTGGGGGGGGGCACTCTGAGAGTATATGTCACTGTGGGGGGCACTTTGAGAATGTATGTCACTGTAGGGGAGCTTTGAGAATATGAAGCACTGGTGGCGCATTGAGAGTGTGTAGCTAGGGGGCTGGAGAGATGGCTCAGTGGTTAAGAACACTGACTGCTCTTCTGAAGGTCCTGAGTTCAAATCCCAGCAACCTTATGGTGGCTCACAACCATCTGTAATGAGATCTGACGCTCTCTTCTGGAGTGTCTGAAGACAGCTACAGTGTACTTACATATAATAAATAAATAAATCTTTAAAAAGAAAGAGTGTGCAGCTATAGCCTCACCTTCCTTCTGCTTTGAACTTGCAGTTGAGGATGTGATCTCTCGGCTCTATGCTCCCCCACCACCCCTCCCCACCATGGTGGACCCTCATCTGTTTGGACCCAAATAAGCCCTGCCTTCTGTAAGTCGCCTTGGTCATGGCAACAGAAACAACTAAGACACCAGTTCAGTCCTTTGAGATCCTCTGGTGAGAGTGGAGCTCTTGGGACACGATCACCTCCTGAAGGTCCCATCCCATTCAGAGCTGATACATTAGCAATGAAATTTCAACCCAGGATTTGGTGGAACAAACCATATCCAAAGCCCACAGCATGGACAATGTGCTTCCTGCAGAGAGCTTTCGCTTCTGTACTGAGCTTCGAGAGGTGAGGAGTTTCCGTTCTTTAGTGGATGAAATAGAAGGCGCCGAGGCTACATGGTTTGCTGGTAACATGGAAGTTGGCGCAGATCCAGAGCCCGTGCGTGCCCTTGGCAGCACTGTTCTGCATTGGAGGCTGTGACGCTCAGGAAGAAACTTCTGCTGTAGAGACTTTGTTTTAAAGCTCACACTTCACAGATGGATTTGAGACATTTTGTGATTTCAGTGGGTATATTATCAGTTCCCTGTGGCTGCTGTACAAAGTTCCACGAACTGGGTGGTTTTAATGACAGAAATGTATTCTCCCAGAGTTCTGTAGGCCCCTAGTCTGGGGTCAAACAAAGGCTGGTTTCTTCTGAGGACTCCTAGACATGATAATGTCATTGTACTGTCCATCACATGTCTTTACACCTATGTGCAGTGTGTATTCTCCATGAAGGTCTGTGTCCCTACTTCCTTTTCATTTGTCTTTTTAAAATAGTCTCATTGGAATAGGACTTTCCCCTATGACCTCATTCCTATTTCATGGTCTTCAAATAAGGTCACATTTTAAGGAACTGAGAGTTAAGATGCTAACATGTGAATATCTAAGGGATACAATGAAACCCGTAATGGTGAGCATGCCTGTAAAACAGACATAGTAGTAAACATGGGGTCTGTGTTTAAGGATCTTATATTCTGCTAAGGGGAGAACAAGACAGTGTAAGGGGCAGAGAGTGACTCTGGAGGGGTTGTGGGGGTGGGGGTGGGATGGAGGGATGGAGGGGGTAGACTTGAATGAGGGGAAGGGGTGAGCTCTCTGCAGGGCCTTCCTGGCTGAGGAAACAGTCTATCTAGAGGCCCCAAGGCACTGCACAGTGAGTGCCCATTGTGTTGGAAGAGGCAGGCCCCGAGGCTTCAGCAGAGGAACAAGGAAGAGCCACACAGCCAGGGTGAGGATTTTTAACTTTATCCTTTGTAAATATTTTTCTTTCTCATTCATGCTGGATGCAGTTTGCATCAGGGAACCTCATTCCTTGGGAGTCACGAGAAAGCCCTGACTTCCTCTTCCATCCCTGTGTGTGACTCAAGTCTCTTAGCCACCCAGGCAGAAGCAGGGTCTGCCCTTTGTTTTCCTGGACTGTGTTTTCCGGGATGTTTGCTCGGCCCATGGCTCTGGGAAGTGGAGGTCTGGCCTCCCTCTGGTACAAAGGGCAGCCAGGCCCGCTGCTCACTGTAAAACTGTGTTTTACACACTGTGAGTCCCCTAACTTTGGAGTTCCTCCCCTCTACATCAGTGTGTCTCAGCCTTCCTAATGCTGTGATTCTTTAATACAGTTCCTCATGTTGTGCTGACCCTCTAACCGTGAGATTATTTTTTCTACTTCATAACTGTAAGTTTGATTGCAGTGTAAATGTATGATATGCACGATATCTGATATGCAACCTCTGTGAAAGGTTTGTTCAACCCCAAACTGGTGGAGACCCACAGGCTGGGAACCGCAGCAATCCGCTGTGTGTCCAGGTGGCACTGTGTAGAAATCGGGGCTTATGGAGATGGACTAACTGATACAGGGCTTGGAGAAATGGCCTGCATTAAGAGTGCTTACCTGTCTTGAAGAGAACCCCGGTTTTGGTTCCCAGCACCTATTCGATAGCTTTTAATTTTCCATATCTCCAGTTCCTAGGCATCTGCTGTCCTCCATACACGCATGCACGCATGCACACATACACATATACATCCACATCCAATAAAATATAGATTTAAAAAGAAAATTGAAAAGAAATACATTTAGAAAATGGATACAGAGCTGGGCAGTGGTGGCACAAGCCTTTAATCCCAGCACTCTGGGAGGCAGAGGCAGGCAGATTTCTGAGTTCGAGGCCAGCCTGGTCTACTGAGTGAGTTCCAGGACAGCCAAGGCTACACAGAGAAATCCTGTCTCGAAAAGCCAAACCCCAAAACAAAAAAACAAAACAAAAAACAAAAAACAAAAAAAACAAAGCAAGCAAACAAACAAATGGATACAGAAAAAAAAAAAAAAGCCAGGAACTTGTGGCGTTGTGGCGCATGGCTTTAACCCCCAGCACTGGGGAGGCAGAGGCAGGTGACTCTCTGTGAATTCAAGGCCGGACTGGTCTACAGAGTGAGTTTCAAGACAGCCAGGTCTACACCAAGAAAAAAAAATGGATACAGGAATCTTGTGCTTCTTTTTTTTTTTTTTTAACTGGCACCCATGACATTGAGAGCAGAATGCCAGCTTCTAAGTGGGAAAAAAGTGACAGAGGTGCAGACGCAGTAAGATGTGCCTGAGAGTGAGGAGTGTGGTGCGTGCTTCTGGGAGAGGTAAAATGTGAGGCATACCCAACGGTAGGCGAGAGCTTCTCAGGGGACAGTCTCGATCTTCACAATTCTTTCTCTCTTAAAAAACAAAAAGGTTTATTTATTCTTATTTTATGTGTATTTGTGTGTTTGCCTGCACGTATGTCTGTGTGAGGGTGCCAGATCCCCTGGAATTGGAGCTACAGACAGGTGTGAGCTGTCATGTGGGTGCTGGGATTGTTCTGGTGTCCTCTGGAAGAACAGCCATTGCTTTCAGCCACTGAGTCATCTCTCCAGCCCTCTCATCACAAGCCTTAACACCCTTAAAATAGCTTTCACACTGCCTATAACGGAGATGGTCACTGACCAGTGCTTTGGCATATGTTTGTGGTTTTCAAGTTTTCTCTCTCTTTTTTTCATTATCTCTGCAACTTTTCACCCCAAATGGAAACCTACCAAGAAACTGATAAGATGACAACTATGATTGAAATTGGGTTCCTTGACAGGCAGTGGTGGCACACACCTTTAATCCCAGCACTTGGGAGGCAGAGGCAGGAGGATTTCTCCAGGACAGCCAGGGCTACACAGAGAAACCCTGTTTTGAAAAACAAAAACAAACAAAGAAACAAAAAACCGGAAAAAAACAACAACAACAAAAAAATGGGTTCTAGCCTAGACCTCCCGTGTTAGGCAGCTCCGGAGAGATCACTGTGGAAACAGCCTTTTACAATTCAGCTACAAAAGATACTGTATTCACTGTTAGTGAAGAGAGATTATATTTTAGGGAAAAAGTTAACTTACCACTTACTAATGGGCCAGTACAAATTGGGCATGGTATATGCCTTGTGCTTGAAGTAGAAGTTGGAGGCCTTGTTTTTTTGTTTTCTATTTAATTAAAAATTGTGGTGTGTGTGTGTGTGTGTGTGTGTGTGTGTGTGTGTGTAGAGGTCAGAACTGGTTTTTCCGTCCTCCTTGGGATCTGGGGATTGAACTCAGATCATGAGATTTGCAAATGCTTTTCTTGCTGAGCAACCTGGCCCACCCAGTTGCAGGCACCTTTAGAGTAAACAGCGCTTTGAGGGAGCTGCATTTCCCTTCCAGTTTGCCAGCTGTTTTTAACCAGAAGGGTTTTTCTGGCTTCTTGGCCTACCTGTTTGTTTACATACTCTCTGTGGCTGCTTTCAGTGCAGGGACAGAGTGAGTGACTGAGAGCTAAAGAATTTAGTATCTGGTCATAAGAAGAGCTGGATGACAGGCTCCGCTTGAGGCCTCTTAGGTTCTGTCTGTCACCAGAGTGTTGTCTGGTGTTTCCTGAATGGTCATGTGATTTAACTTCATATGAAAAGTGTGCAGAAATGGCTTCTTCCTTGGTGAGCCTTCTCACCCACGCTGATAATGAGAATTTGGAAGAAGTCTGCTTTAGAATTGAGAATCTTGGAATTTTTTTTTATTTGTAGTATAAACTTTTTTTTCATTTACTGATTTTTTTCCCCTTTGAGTAGACGGATGATACAGTGGTCCAGTATGTGGTATTAGTCAAAATTTTAAAAATCTAATCTTTATTATAATTTAAAAAATTATAATAAAGGGGTGTGTGTGTGGGTGTGTCAGCTCCTTCTTCCGTGGTTGAATCTGGGGATTGAACTTGGACCACCCATCAGGTTTGCAAATGCTTTTACTGCTGAGCGGTCAGCCCACCTAGCTGGCGGCATCCTTAGAGTAAACAGTAGCTTTAAGGTGTTAGGATGACTAAGGACATAGTCGAGACGTCACCCAAACCTATGAACTACAGAGACTGTGACAGCATCCACAGGTTCAAGCCAGATCCCAAATCCCTGTGTTGAGAAAGGGAAGCCACAAAGCCCCTGAAGCTGTTTGGAACTGGGACCTGTGGGGATGGGGGGGGGGAGGGGGAGGGAGGGAGAGGGAGGGAGAACCAGTTTTCCCTAGTGGAATGTCACTGAGCTTTGCGACTCAAGGCCAAGGCCTCCAGCTGGGTGGTTTGGTCAACACAAAATGGACTCCTTTTTTGTGTAAGTGCTCCCCTCCCTCCCTCCCTCCCTCTCTTGCTTTTTTGGAGGGTTAAGTTTGTTTTTTTTTCCTTGAGAGAGAGGAAGAGAGATGAAGTTCTGTGGGTAGGGAGATAGGGGGTGAATCTGAGGTAGGGGAAAGAATATGATCAAAATATAGTGTATGAAAAAAATTTAAAGCTGGGCAGTGGTGGCGCACACCTTTAATCCCTGCACTTGGGAGGCAGAGGCAGGTGGATTTCTGAGTTCAAGGCCAGCCTGGTCTACAGAGTGAGTTCCGGGACAGTCAGGGCTACACAGAGAAACCTCCCAACCCCCCCCCCCCCCAAAAAAAAAGAAAAAAATTTAAATACAAATTTAAAACTCCCTTAATCTTCCATTTCCAGCTATATTAAAATGCTCTCCATTTTAGATTACTGTGATACCACTCTTCCCCCTTATACTTTAAATCCAGGGGATTTTAAATCCTCTGGAATTGCTCTAAGGGCTTTGTTTAGTTAATGAGAACCTACCCTGTGGATAAGAAGGCCCGGCTGGTGTCGGACTGTTGAAGGTCTCCTGAGCTAGAAGGGGCTGTGTCTCCAGGATTAACTGTTGATTAACTCCCAGTTTGGTTGATAAGGAGGCCGCACCTGTCTGTGCCAGCCTCAGGTCAGATAATGATCAACAGATGTTTTAGCCAGAGAATTCCCAGGTGAGACCTGGATTGTCACTGCTTACTTGGCTGTTTTTCCTTGAGGCTTATATCGACACACCCTTCTTCAGACTTTGTTAAGAGTAAGCCCTCTGTCATATGCAAACAGCACACCATACAAGGCACTTGAATCTTCAGATTCTGATATCTGATAACATGAAATGCACAATTTTAAATAATCCTCCTGTAGACTTAACATTACCCTGAATTGTGGCACCTAGTAAAATATAAGCTGCCCACAGTCTACCCACGAATTTTTTTTTGTTTTTGATTTTTTTCGAGACAGGGTTTCTCTGTGTGGCCCTGGCTGTCCTGGAACTCACTCTCTCGACCAAGCTGGCCTTGAACTCTTAAATCCGCCTGCCTCTGCCTCCCAAGTCTGGGATTAAAGGCGTGTGCCACCAACTACCACCTGGCCCGCCCACACATTTAACCTTGGCTAAGGTCTTTGCAGTGGCCCGTATCGTGACACATTCTAGGTATGTGAACTGTGACGTGGCCATTTCTACCTTGCTAGAAATACTACGTCTCCCTGTGGGCAGGACTTTGTCTTCTTTGGTGACAGCAGTAGATTGCCGTTTTTCCTTCAGCAGCTGGAGCCCCAGAACTCCAAGTTGGTTCCAGGTAGTTTTAGGCACACTCGTGACTCACGGAAGACACTGCCTCCCCTCGCCTTCTGTGACATCACATTCTGAATTGTAATCCCGTAACCCTGACGAGGCTTGAGGCCCGTCCCCCACCCCTGTTAGACATAATGAGCTAGCACTGTACTGATTAGCAGTCCCTTTCCGTGGATTTGATGGCATACTTGGGCAGTGCTGAGAGCTGAGAGCTACCTTTTGGCTTAATCTGATTAAAACCAGATAAGGAATTAGGTCAGAGTCCTTGGACTCTAGTGTGACTGTTTGCAGAACTCTAGAGGAGAGAGGTAATGGAACAAAAGTAAACACGGGGTGGGAAAAGCAGTGCTCAGCATTTGCCTCAGACCTCTCCTAGGTCAGCACCCCGCTTCTGGGCAGCAGCAGATGAACACTGGACAGTCGGCGGAGGCGACCTGGCGCCCAGGCAGAGGTGTCACTCCAAGGTGTTCTAAGGCAGAAACCCCAGGATGGCATTTGGGTCTGACTGGCATGTATACAATCTGCCCCCAAAGTTTTATTCATCTTTGAAAGGGTGCCATCATTTTAGGTGGACCTCAGGGCCTGCTGGGACAGTAGCAACCTAGGGCTAATGTTCTCATGAACTCCGCTAAAATCTGATATTGTGTGACTCTTTCTGGGGGGATGGTAAATAAATGTTTGTTTATTCACCCCAGATTAAAGAGGGCACCAATGGACCAATGAAGGGATTCTGTCCAGGTCCAGGTCTGATGAGTTTATTGGGGTTAATTACCAGAGACAGGTGACTTACCACTAGGAAACCCCACCCTAGTTCATTGTCTTCTGACTTAGTCACAGTTGGAATCTAAGGCAGAGGAGCCTTGTGAGTCACAGGAGGCTCCAGAGCCTGCCCCTCCCACCAGGAGGAGTGTTCACAGGCCTGAGGTCTTGTGGGTTTTATTGTAGGCACTCAGTTTCCACATGGTGGTGATTTCCAACCTGGAGGAAACAGATCTGTTATATCACACCAAGTTTCCCTTGGCAAGTAGATAGTTTTTTATTTATAAATTATTTATTAATTAGCTGAATGGTGTGTGTGTGTATGTGTGTGTGTGTATACACACATGTACATACATGCCATGGTGCATACCTGCATGGAGATCAGAGGACAGTTCCCAGGAGTTCCGAGTCTACATACAGTCTAGAGACTGAACTCAGATCATCCAGTCTCAGAGTCAAACACCGGCTCAACCATCTCCATCAAGGAGCTGATTCTAGAAGATCAGTAGGGAGGACCCAAGTGTTACAGAACCAGATCTGTTTTGCCCGCCACATAGGATGTCAGACATTGAAACAACGAAGGTTTTATTTGCTTGGTTTTTAGATAGATTCTTACAATTAGTCTCAGTGCCCGGAACTCACTGTGTAGACCAGGCTGATCTTGCACACAGAAGCGATCATTCTGTCTCTTCTGTTTAGTGCTGGGATTGTAGGCATTTGTCCTCATGCCTGGATTAAAATGATGAGGCCCCGCTTTTCCATTTTGTTTGTTTGATTTTCTAGACAGGATTTCTCTGTGTAGTCCTGGTTGTCCTGTAATTCGCTCTGTAAAGCAGGCTGGCCTGGAACTCAGATCTGCCTGCCTCTGCCTTCTAAATGCTGGAATTAAACGTGTGTGCTACAATGACTGTTGAAATGACTTTTTCAAAATAGGAAGCATTTACTCATGAGGGAGCCAGGTGTGTGGGGTCAGGAGAGCAGGTCTCAGCCACTCCTGTTCCAGGAGATGGTTTAGGGTGTTTATGGCTAACAGAACTGGATGATCTGGGTGTGGGAAGGTGACCCTACTGCATATGACCCTACGGAGAGGAGTTTAACTGTAACACAGCTCACGAAAGGGTAGTGCTTTTAGCTACACAACATCCACAGCTGGTGATGAAACTCAGCACCTGGAAGCAAGCAGAGCTAGAAGGCTTGTCCCCTCAAGCCCACAGGTGCAGCTCCAACAGCAGAAGCTGCTTCTCCTGCTACTGACAGGGTCTGCTGACGCCAGTGAGACCTTCATCGGAGTTTGAGAAAGTCTCATTTCTCCATTAGTTCTGGTTACCAGCAACTAGACCCTCCTTTCTTAGACTGAGTGCCCCATAGTAGTGACGTACAATGTCTGAAGCCATAAAGCCTAATGTTGGGGAGACAAGTCCCCAGAGCCCCACGGGCCTAAGTGCCAGGGCCCTAGACACTGGCCGCTCTTGGACTGAGTTCATTGTCACCCCCCTTCTCAAAGGTTCATCTAGGCTGATACTTATCCTTTAATGCACTGGGTTTCTCTGTCTTGTCATTTGAACCTGTCCCCTTTGGGACGAGGCAGATGGCAATGAGTGGACCAGCTGTCTAGGAACCATGAAATATAATCCTGTCTCTCCTGCCTCACGTCATGTCTAATGGACAGAGAAAGCAAGCTTTGAGGGTACTGAAAGGCAATGCTCCTTCTGCTCAGGTGGCCTTGACACTGCCCAGGCCAGGGAGGTTTAGAGGGAACTCTGATCGATCTTTGCATAATTGCCTGTCTGTCACCCCCTTCCTTGCCAAGTCTCCCCAGTCTGTTTCCAGAACCAGGCTGCATGGGGTCTGACTGCACTGGCCTGCTGCTGCTGCTGGGTAGTAGTGGGTAGAGGACAGAGGAGGGCTGCTCTTCTGCACACTGTGTTTCCTTGATCCTCATTTCCGGACTACATTGACGATAGAGGAACAATATCACGGGTCTGATTGAGTGGCAACGCCTTGAGAAATAATGGGACTTGGGAAGCAAATAGTCTTGGATTTAAATTTAGGTTTTCTACTCAGTTAGCTGAGTGGTTTACCACACAGAGTCTCCCCTAATAGGTTTCTACTATAAATTCTCTTGGATTTGCTTCTGAACGATGTTGAATGGAGAAGGACAAGTCAGGGCCTGCAGCACAGTGTGAAAGAGACTCGTCTGGAAAGTACCGTTCAACTCTCGCTCTCTTTTTTTATTGGATATTTATTTATATTTCAGATGTTATCCCCTTTCCAGGTCTCCCCTCTGGAAACCCCTTATCCCCTCCCCCCTGCCTCTATGAGGGTGCTCCACCCCCCCCCCTACACTGGGGCATCAAACCCCCTCCGGCCCAAACACTGCTCCTCTCACTGATGTCCAGCAAGGCCATCCTCTGCCACATATGCGGCCGAAGACATGAGTCCCTCCCATGTGTACTCTTTGGTTGGTGGTCCAGTCTCTGGGAGTTCTGGGGGGTCTGGTCTGTTGACACTGTTGCTCCCCTCACAGGGCTGCAAATCACCTCAGCTCCTTTGGTTCTTTCTCCAACTCCTCCATTGGGGACCCCACACTCAGTCCAATGGTTGACTGTGAGCATCCTCCTCTGTACTTGTCAGGCTCTGGCAGAGCCTCTCAGGAGACAGCTATATCAGGCTTCTATCAGCAAGCACTTCTTGGCATCTGAAATAGCGTCCGGGTTTGGTGACTGTATATGGGATGGATCCCCAAGTGGGGCAGTTTCTGAATGGCCTTTCCTTCAGTCTCTGCTCCACACTTTGTCTCTATATTTCCTCCTGTATTTTGTTCCCCCTTCTAAGAAGGACTGAAGCACCCCACACTTTGGTCTTCCTTCTTCTTGAGCTTCATATGGTCTGTGAATTATATCTTGGGTATTCCGAACTTTTGGGTTAATTTCCACTTATCAGTGATTGCATACCATGTGTGTTCTTTTGTGATTAGGTTACCTCACTCAGGGAATGATAGTCCATCCATTTGCCTGCAGATTTCATGAAGTCATTGTTTTTAATGCTGAGTAATAACTCCATTGTGTAAATATACCATATTTTCTGTACCAATTCCTCTGTTGAGGGACATTTGGGTTCTTTCCAGTTTCTGGCTGTTATAAATTGACTGCTATGAACATAGTGGAGCATGTGTCCTTATTACATGTTGGAACATCTTCTGGGTATATGCCTAGGAGTGGTATATCTGGGTCCTTAGGTAGTACTATGTCCAATTTTCTGAGGAACTGCCAGACTGATTTCCAGAGGGGTTGTACCAGCTTGTGATCCCACCAGCAATGGAGGAGTGTTCCTCTTTCTCCACATCCTCACCAGCATCTGCTGTCACCTGGTTTTTTGATCTTAGCCATTCTGGCTGGTGTGAGGTAGAATCTCAGGGTTGTTTTGATTTGCATTTCCCCTATTGACTAAGGATGTTGTACGTTTCTTCAGGTGCTTCTTGGTCATTTGAGTTTCCCAGGTTGAGAATACTCTGTTTAGCTCTGTTCCCTATTTTTTGATAGGGTTATTTGGTTCTCTGGAGTCTAACTTCTTGAGTTCTTTGTATATATTGGATATTAGCCCTCTATCGGGTATAGGATTGGTAAAGATCTTTTCCCAATCTGTTGGTTGCCATTTTGTCCTATTGACAGTGTCCTTTGCCTTATAGAAGCTTTGCAATTCTATGAGTTTCCATTTGTCGATTCTTGATCTTAGAGTATAAGCCACTGCTACATCAGTGCATGCAGGGTGTCCTGCAGGACTAGAGAGTAGGATCCTTAGACGCTGGAACCTGAGTTCATACCTGTCCTACATGGCCCTTTCTACACCAAGCATCCTCCAGTGACTGGAACCATGTGTACGCCTTGGTTGATGGTTTAGTCTTTGGGAGTCCTGGGGCGTCTGGATGGCTGAAATCATTGTTTTTCCCATGGGGCTGTAAACCCCTCCAGCTCCTCCGGACCACGCTCCAGCTCCACCATTGGGGACCCCACGCCCAGATCAATGGTTGACTGCTAGCATCTGCCTCTGTATTTGTAAGGCTCTGGCAGGGCCCTCTGGAGAATAACCATGGCGTGCAAAAGCTCAAAATAAACAAATTACAATTCACCCAGTATAGGAAGCTCAAGAAGAAGGACTTAAGTGAGGATGCTTTGGTTCCTCTGATAAAGGGAACAAAATACTCACAGGAGTAATAAAGGAGACAAAGTGTGAGCAGAGACTGAATGAAGTAAAGCCCACCCAAAGACTGCCCTACCTGGGGATTCATCCTACAACAATCACTAATCCCCGACACTATTATGGACGACAAGAAGTGTATACTGCAACTCTTATAAGGGAAATCATTTACTTGTGGCTGGCTTACGGTTCAGAAGGTTAGTCCATTGTCACCACTGCAGGAAGCATGGCAGCCTGCAGGTAGACCTGACACGGTGCTGGAGAAGGAGCTGAGAGGCCCACATCTGGTACATGTGGATCGGCAGGCCGTGGGAAGAGTGACACCAGGCCTGGTGTAAGCTTCTGAAACCTTACCCTCCTCGCCCTCCTCGCCCTCCTAACCCTCCTTACCAGCCAGTGTCACACTTCCTCCAACAAGGCCACGCCTTCAACCTTTGCACTCCCTACAGGCCTGTGGGGGCCATTTTCATTCAGATCACCACAAGGTCTATCTAAGGAGCCTAAATCATCTCGCTCATGGTCCTGGCCAGCTTTGGCGCTCAAAGCTGGACGATGCTGACCTGAGGTGACTTTGTTCTAACACATTGCTGCTTTAACCTTTGTCAGTCACTTCTACTCTGATTTGGCCACTTGAAGAGAAGAAACAGCCACTCCCCCACGTAACTGTGAACAACCCAGGTGTTTTACGGAATTAATTCTGCATTATTCTTTCTGCCGGGTCTGCCACTTCCCTCATTCTCCCTCCCCCAAACCACCCAGACAGGGTTTCTCTGTGTAACCCTGACTGTCCTGGAACTCACTCTGTAAACCAGGCTGGCCTCGAACTCAGAAATCCGCCTGCCTCTGCCTCCTAGAGTGCTGGGATTACAGGCATGCGCCACCACCGCCCAGCCACTTCCCTCATTCTTAATATTTAAGGCCATCACAGCACGGTGACCACAGCACACTGTCTCAGGAATTATGGGAAAACAAGTACAAGTAAAGACAATGAAACCTAATGTTCAGTGCTTAGGGGAATGAAATTCTCTGATGAAAGTTCTTTAACTGATTTTGAATTTTTATTTTCAAGATGTGTTGAGCTTAAAAGGCAAATTGTTAAAAACGAAGAGTTCTGAAAGCACATCAAGAATGTGCTCCTTTCTAGCATAAAGAAATAGATTTCCCCCAGTTATGTAGAATTGTAATTGGAGAAGATTTTGTGAGTTGCCATCCTTCGCCCGCCTCACCTTCGTTCACTGTTTCTCGGAGCACTGAGTTTAAGGGGAGCTCCGTCTCCTCAGACCACTCATTCTGTTAAATCCAATTTTCAGTTCCTTTCCACTCAGGCTTCTACTAGTTTCAGAGTTGTATTATTATGACAAAAGGAGACCATGAGAGTGGATGGGATGGATGTGTGAAAGCTTGGCCCCATCCATCTGTGTGCAGGTAGGGGAGGCTGGGCGCCAAGGGTGTGTCGCTAGTCAGCTGGTGAGGGTCCTCTTGCCTATCAGTAGATCGTGAGTAGGTAAGAAGCTAGGCCCTAGGGACCTTTATCCTTTATCTCTACAGTGCTTGGCAGCAGCAAGAAGAGACGTAGGTAGGCAGAGCACCAGTTGCATCCTTTGTTGTTACCGCCTGGGTACAGGTATGGGATTCTTGACCCTTGGTAGTCACTAGCTACGGCTCAGCCTGGGGGTTGAGACTCTTGGCTCTGAAAATATGATAGCTCTCTGGAACTGTTGTGACAGGAGACTACAGGTTGTCATTTCTGGCTCTTACAGACTTTTATACCCTTCCTCCCTGTCAAGATTTATTTATTTATTTTTTTATGTGTATGGGTATTTTCCCTGCATGTATCTGTTTCATATGCACGCAGTGCCCTCAAAGGCCACAAGAGGGCATCCGAGCCTCTGGAATTGGAATTAGAGGTGTGCGCAGCCATGGGAGTGCTGAGATCCAAATCCAGATCTTCTGCAAGAACAGCCAGCACCCCTAACCACTGAGCCATCTTCTCAGCCCTTCCTGGCCCTCTCTTCCCGACTTTGGTTCCTTTCTGACTGCTCTGGAACTTTTCTTTAGAGAGTCTCTTTCCGTAGTCGGCCACGGCCAGGACTTGGGGTGCCCATGGCAATAAACAGGAGTTGGGGGAGGGTGTCATCATGTGGACTGTTCTTGGGTAGCTAGGATTGTTCAAGCACAGCATCCCTTCCTTGTCTCTGGGGATGGAATCTTGGAGGGCCAGTGAGCTCTCCTTTGGAATTAGCAGGGTTCAGGTCTGGACACACGGGCAGCTGTGAGCGATATGACGTCAGTGCTGGGAACCGGAAGCAGGTCTTGCGCGAGAGCAGCGAGCACTCAGCTGCTGAGCCACCTCTGCAGCCCCTTGGCCTTGTTGTTTACACTGACTTGGAGGAGGGTGTATGCTGACTTCTTCTGATGGCCTCATCGGAAGCCATTGTGGTAGATGAGGCGCAGGCGTAAAGTAGTCTGGAGTGGGGCTGCGTCCAAACCGAGGCAGACAGACTGGCTCAGCAGTGTGGTCACTTGCGTACTCTAAGGTCGCCCTGCTGAAAAGACCGTGGTCAAGTTTTTCCTTTACAGTTTATCTAGACTGGGGGTGGGGTTTCCTAGGTATGCTTTAATGTGATGCTAAGATGAGGCCACGATTGCATATTATTTATTTTTAAATTAAAAAAAGAAATTCAGGTGTTTTGACTACACTTGTGTCTGTGTATCCTGTGCATGCAATGCTGCCAAAGGCCAGAAGAGGGCATCAGAGCTCCTTGGAACTGGAGTTTCAGAGGGTTTCTCTGCGCCCTCCACTGCTGTAATTCAAACCTCTGGAAACGCAGGTAGTGCTCCCACTAGTGCAGCTAGTGCTGAGCCGTCCATCTCTCCATTCTTTCCAGGTGACTTGTTATCTCCCTCCCTTCTAAGACCTTTCTGTCTTTGCTTCTAGGCACCACAGACTTGTACACATGCCGTTAGCTCTTTTTATTATTATTATTATTATTATTATTTCTTTTTTTAAGGACTAGGAAATCCACAACTTTCTGCCTTAAAGAGAGTAGCAGGAAGCCTTCTCATGGTGTGTCCTCAGATGCAGTCTCAAATGCAGTCACGACAAAGCACACTGTATTTTGTTAGCTTTTCTTTTTCAAAGTGTTATCTTTTGACACATTCAAATGTCAGCTAAGCTTACCTTCCCTAGCTAGGCATGGAAGTTGAATGGCAGTCCGCAAGGCAAGTCTGCTTTGAAAGGAATTTAGTAGAGAGCGAGTGACATTATTGAAGCCTTTACAATTACAGGAGTCAAAATATTAAATAGCTCGAGCCTTAAATGTTTAAAACGCTGTCCTCTGAAGCTGAGTGAGGACGGTTGTGTCTTTTCTAGGAACGGAAAAGATGTTCACTATAAAGTGAGCTTCTCCCTAAAAGCAAATTCCTGTGACACCTGAAGACTGTAGTTCTTAACCTTCCAAGTGCTGGTTACCCTTTAATACAGCCCCCCCATGTGTGCTGACTCCCCCATGTGTGCTGACCCCCCCATAAAATTATCCTGTTGCTACTTCATAACTGTAATTTGCTATTTTTACGATGTGTAAAACATGTGCTATGCAGGATGTCTGATATGTGACCCCCAAAGGGGTCTCAACCCAGAGGCTGAGATCCACTGCCATCAGAGAGTGCTCAGAGCAGTGACGGGAGACCTGAGCTCCAGATGCTGTGTCAGGATCAACGCGATGCCCACGTCACCAAGGCTGACAAAGGGCTTTCCAGAGCGGAAATCTTTTAATGGATCCCATGTGCCCAAACCACCACACATCAGGAGTGGTGCTAAGATAGGATGTGAGAAGCACCGGTAGGCATCAGGGTGCTTGGGATTCCTAGATCTCTATATATCATCCTACCCAGAAACTGAGGTGTAGTTCTTGCTATTATTTTTTAATGAACTTTGGAGTAAAACTTAGGGTCAAACACCACTTTTTTTCACCCCTCTTTCTGCGACAGGTTTTCTCTGTGTAGCCTGGGCTGTCCAGGAACTCACTCTGTAGACCAGGCTGTCCTTGAACTCAGAAATCCGTCTGCTCTGTCACCCAAGTGCTGGGATTAAAGGTGTGAGCCACCATTGCCTTCCTCAAACACCACTTCTAATATTTATTACCTGGGATATATTATGTTCATCACATAAATTATTTGAGCCTTAGTTCTTCATCTATAAATTGCTCCAAATACATGGGTTTTAGGTCTTTGTTGTAGGCATGCATTGACATTTTTCTTTCTTTTGTGGCTGTGTGTGCGTGTGTGTACACACACGCACACTGATGTGAGCAGTCTTCCTCAGTCACTTTAGAGGTCGGTGTCCCACTATGCCAGAGTGCACCAGTGTGGCATAGTCTAGCTATGCCCCTCAATATTTCTGCCTGTGAGTGCTGGAATTATAGACCTACCCCTAAACCCACTGGGCATCTGCAGGGTGCTGGGGATCTGAACTCTGGTCTGAGCTTGTGTGGTAAGGACTTCACCTGCTGAGACAACCTTTGTCCTAATGTCTTATACCTTAAGTCTTGACGGTGGTCTTGCATGGGAACTTTACTATTGCTAACCACATTTTCAGCTAAGGTCACTGCAGTGGAGAGAACTGATAGAAAGTCCCAGTAACATCTACATATGACATCACCTAGAGGCGGAGAGAGTCTCCTGCAGTGGCAGCTGATGACACTCCTGTCACCTCTGCATCTCCCACGCCTTCTCTTCTCTTCAGAGTGTGTTACGCTGGTGAAGAGTAGCTGGTGAAGAGTAGAGCCACAGGCTCAAGCAAGGCGCAGTGCAGAGATACGGTAGGGGTGTTTGGCCAGAGGGTGTGAGTGCACCAATTTTTATCTCTTTACAGGAGTGGCAAAGACTCAACTATGATATCTACACCCTGCGGCAGATCCGCAGGGAAGTGAGGAACAGATGGAGACGAATCTTAGAAGACTTGGGTGAGTCCGAGAGAGCTTGTGAACCAGTGAAACGACTGGTCACATGCTTTTCACTTTTTCCATCATGGTATGGCCACTGTCTCAGACCCGCCAGCTGCGGAGTAATGACACGGGGACCTTTTATGAATTCTGAAAGCTCAGCCTTATCTTACGCTTGTCCCAACAGCTCTTTTACATCAGTTGGCCCATTATACTAATGTACATCTGCCCTGTGGCTCGTTACCTCCTGAGAGCCACACTTTTTCTCCTGACTCAGACTCTTTCCCAGAGTTCCTAGCTCTGCCCGGAAGTCCCGCCTTTCCCCTCCTGCTTTGCAATAGGCCGTCCAGCTCTTTGTTAAATCAAGAATCAATCTTTGTTAAATCGGAAGGTGAAGGAGAAGATGTTTGTTTACAAGTTGCTGAGACAGGTGATGCTTCATTACACAGTGCACAAGAGATTATCTCAACAATCTTTTTATCAAAAGATTGCCAGCCACTGACTAATTCTTTTTTTTTTTTTTTTTTTGATTTGGTTTTTCCGAGACAGGGTTTCTCTGTATAGCCCTGGCTGTCCTGGAACTCACTCTGTAGACCAGGCTGGCCTTGAACTCAGAAATCCGCCTGCCTCTGCCTCCCAGAGTGCTGGGATTACAGGCACGTGCCACCACCGCCCGGCCACACTGACTAATTCAATTCCCTGATTAGGTCGCAGTTTTTGTTTTATGTTCTCAAGCGTGTTTCTGTTGTCAGCAGTCATGTTGCTTGGCCATATGACTTCATCTGTCCCCAAGTACAAGACAACACCAGGTAGTGAAGTCATACGGGTGTACTACTGACTGTTTTTGTCATTCTTTATTGATTGAGTTAGATGGAGAGTGATTGTCCAAGTAGTAATAGTTTCAGAAATACTGCAGGTGAGAGATATTAAGATGCAGTAGAAAATTCTCAAGAAAGCAAAAGGGAGAAAAAGTTGCAGGGGTGGAAAATACTCTTGGCATTATGGTAGACATTGAATAGTGGCCTTTCTTAATTCTACTAGGGTTGAATAAATGTCCCCACATCATAAAATAAGCTTGCTCTAGTGTTCAAAACTAAGGGATTACCTTTAGAGTTTTGACATTCTGCTTTGAGGTAACATGATCCTCTGGTATTATAGATTTCCAGAGCTAGGTACCAGGGTGGCAGCCCTTGTTGTCTTAATTGGGATCAGTGGGTCAAGGCAGATGCTCTGCCCTCCTAACTCGCTCAGTACTGCTGTGGCCTAATAGTTTACTATTCACAAGTCAGTCTGAGCAGTTTCAGTCTTTGGGACAGTAATTTTCCACCAGTTGACTAGATTACCGTGAGGCTGAAAATATGGGGGCTTAGAGATGTAGGGTCCTCCGACATCTGAGGCGACAACTGAGCAGGCTGTGGAGAGGTGTAGGGATTCTACCTAGGACAGGGCAGCTAACAAAGTGCTGTGAGCAGTCAGGGGCGAGACCTCCTTTAGTAGAGGGAAAAGGTAACAGAAGTCAAAGAAAACATGGCATAGTTTTATGTAAAGAGCCTCCCACTCACAGCGTGGGAGGCAGCACACAGTAGTGCCTTTGACCGTAGTTTTCACTGTACAGAATCCACACAGATGCCTTTATTTTATTTTATTTTATTTTATTTTATTTTATTTTATTTTATTTTATTTTATTTTATTTTTCAAGACATGGTTTCTCTGTGTAGCCCAGCTGTTCTGGACCTTACTTTGTAGACCAGGCTAACCTGGAACTCAGAGATCTTCCTGCCTCTGCCTCCCGAGTTATGAGGTTAAAGGTGTGCGCCACCACACTAGGCAGGATCCCTTAACAATCCCAGGGACAGTATCACAGGACAGGCACCACCTAGTGATGACTTCACATTTTTCTTTCCTAGGCTTTCAAAGGGAAGCCGACTCTTTATTGTCAGTGACCAAACTCAGCACCATGAGTGATTCTAAAAACACAAGGAAAGCCCGAGAGATGCTGTTAAAACTGGCCGAAGAGACCTCTATCTTCCCGGCCAGCTGGGAGCTCTCCGAGAGGTATCTCTTGATTGTGGTAAGTGGCTGTCTTCCTTCTTGGCCCCGCTTTTGGCTTTAGTCTTTTCTGTTCTTTCCTGGGATACCCATCCCAGCCTCACCAAGTCCATCACACAGTGACACGTGCTGCTGCTGTTGTATGTACCTGTGGCCGATGGCACCAGAGCCACCTGAAAGGCTTTGAGGAGAAGGATCTCACCTAAAGCTGTTGAGGCTCAGACTGTGGCCAGAGTCTGTTTTCTAGATGAGTCCTGCTGTGTGGTTAGTTTAACCTTAGGTCAAATGGTCAAAGCATCTGTCCAGCCTAAGATTGACAAGCAAGGCTGGGGAGATAGTTGAGATTGTTCTCCAGCACCTACTGTGAAAGCCTCACATGCTGGCACTGCTTGCAGACTCGGGGCCGGGACACAGAGAAACAGGCAGATGGCTCAGGCTGGCTGGCCAGCCTCGCCGGTCGGGGCCTCACAGCTCCTGGTGAGAAACTGACTCCAGCTCAGAGAATAGAGAAACGAAGGTCGGGTGGTTCATGAGCAACACCGAAGGTTGACCTCTGGTCTTTGCATGCACATAGACTCACCTGAACACACACACACACACACACACACACACACACACACACACACACACACACACACATTGTCTCTCTCTCCAGCACATACATATCCTCACATTACAAAATATTGGTGGAAATATCTTGGATAATGTAAATAAAGGGGTAAGGCGAGTCTCTAAGACTTGATTTGTAAGGAATGTTTTACTTGCCTGGTGTTATTTTTAAGGCAGGCTTAGTTGTCTATTAAATGCTGTCATCTGTATGGCTTGCTTTCTACCTCGGCAAACTTCCTTCTCTCTCTCTTTTAAACTGCAGGACCGGCTCATTGCTCTCGATGCTGCTGAGGACTTCTTCAAGATTGCTAGCCAAATGTACCCCAAAAAACCTGGGGTGCCATGCCTGGTGGACGGCCAGAGAAAAGTGCACTACCTTCCATTTCCAAGCCCCTAAATGGAGACATAGAAGAGCAGAGTTCTTTCACCACGACACAGGAATCTACCGAAGTTGGACAGCTGCCCAGGAGAAGGCTTTCTCCAGTCAAACACAGTGAATCCTACAAACACAAGGTCTTCCTCAGGACCTTGGCCTAAGGATACTCTGGTTACATTAAAACACCCAGTGACCACCATGCATCCAGAAAGGAAGGCTCAAGAGTTGGTGGGGGGTGGGTAGTTCTTCCTGGATAGGCAGGTTCCAAGAAACCAAGGCCTCATTGGTTATATAAGCTACAGGCGTTCATTCTGTGGAGGGCTAGTGTTTTCTAATCAACAGGGTGTAACCGAGCCCTTGACTACAACATGAATTTCGAGGTAATCATTATTAAGTGTAATACTAGACAGGGCGCCCCAGATTTCATAAAACCCTAGGGCACGTGTGAACAATAGAAGTGTGTAGACTTCTATTGTCTATTCTATTGCAGCCCAGATAGCAGAACTTCCTGCAGCTAAGTGTCTTCTTCATCTGTGACGCGAGCACCCTGAATCCTCGGCGTTAATCCCCAGCACTGAGGTTATCCAGTTGCCTCCGTTTTTCTTTTTACATGTTGCCCGTTTCTGGTCCAAAAGCCCTGGGCATTTTTATGAAGAATAGCAGTATCTGTAAACTGCACTGTTTGGCCTCTATATCCTGTCTTCACTCTGTGTCCCGATTATCAGCTGAGGGTCGCAGCTACCTGGGGACCTTTTGGTGTAGACGTGCAGACATGCTGGTGGCAGCACACGCTGACAACAGTCACTGCTGGCCTTCACTCTGAAGGTGATTTTCAGAACGCAGCTCTGCTAACAGTGCAGCTTGCCACAGAACGAGAAGCCCTGTTTCCCACGATCGTAAGCAAAGAGCTTGCCAAGAGACCATGGCTCCTTTTGTTGAAAAGCCTTTAAGAACTTGTGGGATTTATCTATAGACTTCTGAGAATAGAGATATTTTTATTTTTTAATGATTTTGCACTTCTGACTTCAGGTGGAAAATAAATTTGTATTAGTCTGTTTAGGGGATTGTGACTTGAAAAATTTCATATCCTGAGGGTTTTTTTTTTCCGTGTATACTCCATGTTTAAAATATTTACTAGGAAATACGTGTCCTTCATTCGTTAATATATTGTAGACTAATTTAACAGATGAATTTCAGGAAAATTCTTCCTAGTTTAATAAATAAGGTAAAAGTTTTATTTTTATTTTTAGTATTTAGTGCATATTCTCTACTTCATGTTGTTTAAAATTAGCCTGCAAATATTTTCAGTCACTTCTGTGGGCTAATAGAAGATAATAAAATAAACAAAAGACATCTTAGAATGTTGTATTGTTTTAATCTCTCAGAATTTGTTTTGGCTTTTGTCTTCTTTAATGTCAAAATAGATGTGATTGTCTGTGAATTATAAACTGTTAACCATAGTTTTTATTTTTTGGTAACAAACAAGTAAGGATAAAATTATCTCTGTGGTAACTAAAATACACGCAATTACCCAGGAGATGTTTCCCCAAGGAATTAAAAGACTTCTCCATGTGCCTTTAAGTTGAATGTGTGTTATATTTCTGATAAATGAGAAGAAACTCGGGTGTTCCTTCCATCACCCCTTTAAGTTAAAGGGAGGAGAGACTCAGAGGCAGATGAGTTGAAGGACCTTCTGCTCCCCTAAATCCAGGCAAGGAGTAGACCCTGCAGTGTGAGAGGCTAGGACTGACTGGAGCGGACCCTCCAGGACTCAGCGGCTTCTTTCTCAGCAGGACCAGGGCTGCAGACAGTCGGGAGGCCACAGGGCTCTCCTACTTTAATCAGCATCTGCTTATGGGCCACTCAGTGCTTCTCAGACTCACCCGTGTGCTGGGTGGTTTTAAGTGGTAGGTGGGAACGTATTTTTATATTAAAATTATTTATTCTACTGGACATGGGGGGTATGGAAATCCCTATAACTAGCAGGTCAGATACCTGCGTTCATGTTTCCTGGATGTTATTGGACAGGGCAGTAAAGCATTTCTTAGGGAAAATATTTACCAGGGTGATGAGAAATGTGCTCATAGGACACTGGTGTCACTGAGAAGTTCCCTGATGCCTCTCCAGGCCTGATGCTGTTATAGGAGAGATTTCACTGATAGCAAAGGTGCAGAGGGTAGAGTTCTGAACAAATTTCGATACAGTTATCATCAGGCATGGCCTGCCGAGAGCTTTGGAGACAGCTAATAAAATACGATGAATTTGATGGGTTAATAGGAAGAGTATTGTTTGAGCTCTACCATTGAAATTTCTCAAGGTTGGGTAAATGGGAAACAACCATCCTAATAAAAGATTATGATCTCCACCAGGTTATTAAAGCTTGGTTATTTTTAAGCCCATAAACTATTGACCAAAAGACAGGGTGGATCCTCAGGAAAGAGGACTTATGATGCATTCCGGGAGTATCTGATAATTCCCTATGGTTGTTTGCCTGGAGCAAAGAACAGAACCTACATACTCCAAGGACAACGAGCTACAAGGTCCAAGTTACCTTGATCCTCTGGGATTGGCGTGTCATTGTCAACTCCTTTTTCAGATAGGACCATCTGAGGCCTTGTACTTGGCTTCTCCCCTGGGACTTACTAACACTGAATTCAGGATCTACCTCATTGACACCTCCCCACTTCCAGAATAAATAATTGGGCCGAACATACTTGGGTCTTGGCTTGTAGGTAAAGAACTCTCTTAATATATAAGGCAGACAGTTCTAAAAATTCTCCACCCACCAAGACAGCAAACTATAAAATTACTTTTCTACCCCAGGGAGATGGCAGATGTTACTTTTTAAAGACTTATGTCAGTTATAAATTATATAAATGTGTATGTGTGTTTTCCCTGCATGTATGCAAATGTATTGTGTGCATGCCTAGCACCCGAGGAAGCCAGAGACCCAGCAACCAGAGCGATAAGACTGTTGTAACCTGGGAACTGAACTCCGGTCCTCTGTAAAAGTGTCAGTACTCTTAACCACTGAGTCATCTTTCCGGCCCCAGCTGACTAATTATTAATGAAAGTCCTTATTGAAGTCCATAGCTTATTCAGGTATTTTTAATTTTTACCTACTTTTGTTCCAGGACCCCATCTAGACCACCATTTCTCAGACCCTGCTTGCTCTTAGTATTCCTGACAGTCTTGAAAAACACTGGTTAATTATATGAAATAAAAGGCAATTGACATTACCGCCGGCAAGGTACCCGTGAAAGCCGGCCTGTTCTCAGCCCGGCAGACTCTCTTGACTCAGAGCTCTGAAATCTCTCCCCGCAGCTTGCTAAGTTCCCGTGAACGCCCATGCTTCCAAATTCCCATGGCTAGCTGGGATGCCTGTCACAGTACCTTTCTCTGGCTGCATGAAGGAAAACTCCAAACAATCTTAGTTTAGAATCTACAGGTAACACAACACAGACACTAGCATCCTAATTTTGTAAGCTATCTAAGTTATAAATCCTCTGGTGGCACATCGCAGCGCATCTGCCACCTAAACCGGGGACCTCTTGCTACCTACATTGTATCCCCATGTTCTCTCTATGCAAAAGAAGGTATCTTGGAAGTCCTGCCTACTCACCCAGTGACTGGTTCCTTGAAATCTTTATTCATTAGGGGAAGGTTCTGCCACAGTTAATTGAGAGAGATTGGAGAACTGACTCAGAGGGTAAGAGTTCTGGCTGCTTTTGCAGAGGACCTGAGTTCAATTCTTAGTATCATGTTGGGGGCTCACAAACGCCTGTGACTCTAGCTCCAAAGAATCTGTTGCTTTTTTTTCCTGGACACTGGGTCACCTATGCTCATACATGCACACTTAAATCTTTTTTTTTTTTAAAGGGTCTAGAGCAGTGGTTCTCAACCTTCCTAATGCTGGGACCCTTTAATATAGTTCCTCATGTTGTGGAGACCCCCAGTCATAAAATCATCTCATTACTTCATAACTGTAGATTTGCTCCTGTTAGGAATAATATAAATACCTGATATGCAGGATATCTGGTATGTGATACTGTATTAGTTTGGGTTCTCTAGAGTCATAGAACGTATGGATAGTCTTTATATAGTTAGGGAATTTGTCAATGACTTATAGTCTATAGTCCAACTCCCCAACAACGATCAGCAGCAGCTGTGGATGGAAGTCCAAGGATCTAGCAGTTTCTCAGTCCCACGAGGCAAGCAGGCAAGGAAGAGTGAGAGTCTTCCTTCTTCCAATGTCCTTATATATCTCCAGCAGAGGGTGTGGCCCGGATTAAAGGCTGTAGGTCTCCAACAGAGGGTGTGGCCCGGATTAAAGGTGTGTGAATCCATGCCTTTAATCCCAAATGATCTTGAGATCTTCTAGTCTTAGCCACTATGCTTCAAGGTCTCCATGCCAAGATCCAGGTCAGAAACTTATATCTCTGAGCCTCCAAATTAGGATCATAGGTGCGCCTTCCAATTCTAGACTGTAGTTCATTCCAGATATAGTCAAGTTGACAACCAGGACTAGCCACTACAGATACCCAAAGGGGTCAAGACTCCCAGGTTGAGAAGCACTGGTGGAGACCGTTCTGGAGAACAGCTGTAACAGTGGGGGTACATGATGTTCTTCTATTAACTCTCCAAGCAATTTTTTCTTAAGAAAAGATAAGTACCAGACTCCTGGATGAGATACCCCTAGATCTGACCTGCAAAAGCAAGTGGATCTGAGGAGTGCGCAGGACTAAAGCACAGGATGTACCCTGTTGCACAGGCCTTGGCCTCTGTGATGGACATTCCTGTCCCCTTAGCTATTAGCTGCTTCATCCCCCAGTTGGGATTGCTGTTAGTTCATGGCAGCTGCATTGCCCAATCTGACGGTGTTGGATAGCTTGAAAACTTGACATAAGCTAGAGTCGTCTCAAGGAGGGAGCCTCAATTGAGAAAAGTCCTCCAAGAGATCCAGCTGTAGGGCATTTTCTTAATTAGTGATTGATAGAGGAGGGTCCAGCTCATTGTGGTTGGTGGCCATTCTTGGGATGGTGGTCGTGCGTTCTATAAGAAAGCAGGCTGAGCAAGTCATGAGGAGCAAGCCAGTAAGCAGCACCCTTCCATGGCCTCTGTACCAGCTCCTGCCTCTAGGTTCCTGCCCTGTTTGAGCTCCTGTGTTGACTTCCTTTGATGATGAACAGTGCTGTGGAAATATAAGCTGAATAAATCCTCCTCCACCCCAACTTTATTTTTTTTTTCATGGTGTTTCATCACAGCAATAGAAACCCTAAGACCCTTACTCTGCCTTCTAGGGGGCAGCCTACATCTACCGACTACTTAAGTAGTGCAGGGGTGGAAAGGATTAAATTCCAGAGCCTCCCATTAGATTGGCTGAGGCCTTTGCTGTGTCTCCCTTCCTGAGTCCTGCTTGCTCTGTTTCTCCACATAGTTATTTGATAATAAACAACTCCATTTCAGAATCTCTTCACCAGGGAATCATCTAGTTATGACAGTATCTGAATTACCAACAAGGAGCCTGTCTTAGTCAATGTTTTATCGCTGTGAAAAGGCACCACGACCATGGCCACTTTTATAAAGGAAAGTATTTAATTGGGACTGGCTTACAGTTTCAGAGGCCTAGTCCATTATCGCCATGGTGGGAAACATGGCGGCATTGGGCAGACATGTTGCTGGAGAGGAGCTTGAGAGTTCTACATCCAGATCAGTAGGCAGCAGGAAGAGAGGCTGGGACTGGCTTGAGCATTTGAAACCCCGAAGCCCACCCCCCAGTGACACACCTCCTCCAAGGTCATACTTATTCCAACAAGGTCACACTTTCTTTTTTTGTTTTTTAAGACTTATTTGTTATATGTTCACCTCACACCAGTCAGAATGGCTAAGGTCAAAAACTCAGGAGACAGCAGGTGTTGGCGAGGATGTGGAGAAAGAGGAACACTCCTCCACTGCTGGTGGGATTGCAAGATGGTGCAACCACTTTGGAAATCAGTATGGCGGTTCCTCAGAAAACTGGGCATGTCACTTCCTGAGGACCCTGTTATACCACTGCTGGACATATATCCAGAGGATTCTTCAGCATGCAATAAGGACACATGCTCCACTATGTTCATAGCAGCCCTATTTGTAGTAGCCAGAAGCTGGAAAGAACCTAGGTGTCCTTCAGCGGAGGAATGGATACAAAAAATGTGGTATATTTACACAATGGAGTACTATTCAGCCATTAGAAACGATGAATTCAGGAAATTCTTAGACAAATGGATGGAGCTGGAGAACATCATACTAAGTGAGGTAACCCAGTCTCAAAAGATCAATCATGGTATGCATTCACTGATAAGTGGATATTAGCCTAGAAACTTTGAATACCCAGGACATAATCCACAAATTAAATGATGTCCAAAAAGAATGGAGGAGTGGCCCCTGGTTCTGGAAAGACTCAGTGCAAGAGTATAGGGGAATTCCAGAACAGGGAAGTGGGAAGGGGTGGATGGAAGAACAGGGGGACGGAAGAGGGCTATGGGACTTGCGGGGAGTGGGGACCCAGAAAAGGGGAAATCATTTGAAATGTAAATAAAAAATGTATCAATAAAAAAATAATACTTTATACATAAAAAATAAAAAGAACACCATAGCTGTCTTCAGACACTTTTTCTTCTTGCTCCAGAGCTGCTCTCTCACTGTAGCTGTCTTCAGACAGCCCAGAAGAGGGCATCAGATCTCATTACAGATGGTTGTGAGCCTTCATGTGGTTGCTGGGATTTGAACTCACGACCTTCAGAAGAGCAGTCAGCGCTCTTAACTGCTGAGCCATCTCTCCAGCCCAAGGTCACACTTTCTATAGTCCCTGTCAAGTAGTGCTACTCCCTGAGGAGCAAGCACTCAAACCTGTGAGCCTGTGAGGGTCATTCTTACTCAACCCATCACAGTACCCACACCTACATTTAAAGATATCACATTCATAGCGACTTTACATTTGTTTCAGTGTAAGGTTCCCAGTCTTACTATAACATCTATTGAAATACATATTTCACTGAACTTTTTGAGTGCCTTGTATTAGGGCTGTTTAGAGGAACAGAACCAATAGAATGATTATATCTATATATATCTATATATATATTGAAAGGATTTATTAGGTTGGCTTATGTGATATGGTGTATACACAAATATACACACATATAATGATACATGAAGGGAATTTATTAGGTTGGCTTACATGATAGGGCCTAGGTAGATTAAGGTAATTAGGTTGGCTGTCTTTACATCAGAGAGGCTGAGGACCCAGTAGTTGCTTGATCCACAAGGCTTGACCTCAGCAGTCTCAATCTGGCCCTGAAGGCTGGGTGGGTTTCTGGAGAGAGTAACTGGTCTTTAGTCCAAGTTAGAAGGCTGAAGAAACTGGGTTCATGTCCTGCTTAGGGTTACTGTTGCTGTGGTGAAACACTATGGCTGAAAGCAATGTGAGGAGAGAAGGGTTTATTTGGCTTACACTTTCATATTACTGTTTTGTCATCAAAAGAAGTCAGGACAGGAACTCAAACAGGGTAAGAACATGGAGGCAGGGGCTGATACTGAGGCAATGGAGGAGTGCTTTCCTATAGAAGGAAAGGCTACCAGCCCAGGTGGGCTTGGTTCTTCCCCATCAATCATTAATTAAGAAAATGCTCTACTGCCTTGCCTACAGCCTGATTTTTTTTGTTTGTTTGTTTTGTTTTTTGTTTTTTGGATTTGTTTTTTTCGAGACAGGGTTTCTCTGTGTAGCCCTGGCTGTCCTGGAACACACTCTGTAGACCAGGCTGGCCTCGAACTCAGAAATCCGCCTGCTATAGTGACTACCACCTGCACTCCTGTGCACATACCCAGCCACACATATGCACATAATTAAAAACAAAAAGAAAAAATTAAAGAAGTGTTGACCAATAAGCTAAAAATTAAAAATAAAAGCATCATACACACCAAAGATCTCTCTATAAAATAACAGCTTAGTGCCACTTTCCAGGCTATAGAGATTTTGTTACTAAGGAGACTCTGAGAACATAATTTTTACAAAATAATAAATTTAATTGAGTAGGCATAGAAAATTTAATCACCGTTCATCTATTTCTAGACATTTAGAGGCTGTTTCTAATTTTCTCCACAGTGAGGATCTTCACACCTATGCCCAGTGCTTTTAATGGAGTTTCAGAGTCAGAGGGCATGGATATTTAAACCATTCTTTGCATGCGTGGTAATTAGTCTCACAAAGACTTATTTGTGCTGTTACCTAGCAGTGATGCATGAGAATTTAGTTTCTCACCTTCTTGTTAACTGGAAACTTAAAATATGTAAAATAGTAAAAAAAAAAAGGGGGGGGTAGTTTTTTGTTTATTTAATTTGCGTTTCTGTTTCTTAGTTGGGCTGAACATCACCCCATATGCTTGTTTACTGCACAGTTCTTCAGTGATTTCTCTTTGTTTCCTCCATCTCTTGTCCACGGGGCAAAGCCCTTGGTTTGTGATTCTAACATTGTCAATCTATGCAGCAGCCAGGTATAAATAAACATCAACACCTGCTCCTTGTTTACAACATCTGCTTTATGGGGCTTTTGTTTCCCTCTTGATTGTCAGCTTTTATCCACCGCCTCACAGGAGCAGCATTCAGAACAGAGGCGAGAGGAACCCAAAGACAGCTTTCAATAGTCTTTGCTGCTGGCTGAGTCTCTTTCACTCATGTTGTGATAAAAAATCCTCAGGGAGCAATGCTCCCAGAGAACACAGAGGAATATACCCAACTCACAATTTTCCTGTATCTTAAAAGAAATTAGGAGGGAAAATTGATAAGGGGGAATGGATTTATTTATTTATTTTTTATTTTTTTGGCTAAAATAGTGGTTTTCAACCTTCCTAATGCTGTGACCTTTGAATATAGTTCCTTGTGTGTGGTGAGCCCCCCAACGGTAAAGTTATTTTCGTTGCTACTTCATAACTGCAATTTTGCTACTGTTGTGAATCATATTGTAAATATCTGTGTTCTCTAACAGTCTTAGGCGACCCCTATGAAAGAGTTCAGCCCCCAATGGGGTCTTGACTCATAGGCTGAGAACCACTGGGTTAAAACATTGTTTTAGTAGTGTGATAGCTGAATGGAGGTGTGTGAATGTGTCTCCAGCCATGATAGTTACGTTAGGCTGTTTTACATTAACATTTTATGACTAGTTTTACTTATACATTATTTTGAGTTTAAAAGTCTTTATTTTAATGGTGTAATGCAAGATAATTCTGGATTTTGAGATTCCACAGTCAGGATTCTAGAGCCCAGATGGATACTCAAAATTAACCTGTAAGCTCCACCTGCTCAGGGACCAGGTGACTTCCAGGAATTCTGGGAATTGTAGTTCTTGGAAAATAATGCCTCAAGGAAAAATACAGTGGCCTATATAGCTTTGCCTTTATAAACCCCTGCAACACGACCATTCTCAGGTGGGAAATTCCAGAGAATGGTCCTGACCAAAGTCCATCTCTTGGTCAGGATTTAGAATTTAATAAACTTGCTTCAAATTTAGCCCAAAATGGCAGAACTGTTTTCTCTGGCAAATCTCAGGATTAACATTTCAATGGCATGAGTTACTTCTCTCATTGTAGTGACAAGCACTTGGCAAAAACAATTCAAGGATGAGTGGCTCTGTTTCGGCTTGGGAATTGAGACTTTAGTCCATCCTGATGGGGAAGCCTGGTGGCAGGAGGGTGAGGTGGCTGGTGGCTGGTGGCAGGAGGCTGGTGGCTGGTGGCAGGAGGGTGAGGTGGCTGGTGGCTGGTGGCTGGTGGCTGGTGGCTGGTGGCAGGAGGGTGAGGTGGCTGGTGGCTGGTGGCTGGTGGCTGGTGGCTGGTGGCTGGTGGCTGGTGGCAGGAGGGTGAGGTGGCTGGTGGCTGGTGGCTGGTGGCTGGAGGCTGGAGGCTGGTGGCTGGTGGCTGGTGGCTGGTGGCTGTGTTATATCTGCAGCCAGGAAGCAGAAAGAGACAGATTCTGGCTCTCAGCTCACGTTCTCATCTTTTTCTTTTTATTCAGTCTGAGATCCAAGCCCTTCGGATAACGCAGCCCACACTCAGAGTAGGTCCTCTCTCTCCAGTTAATTCCCCGTAGGTATGCCCACAGCCATTATGTATAGGGGTTCTAAATCCAGTTGAGGGGGCTTAAAAAGGGAGGATTGGGGGTCAAGGGAGTGTGGCACTGGCAGCGTGGGGAAGGGGGTGCCCAGGCAGGCCCTTGCCGGGGCACTTCTTCCCCCTGAGGGACCACACAAACACAGGCATGGTGTAGAATAGTTTATTCAGAGTAGGGGATGGGAGTTAGTGGTAGAGAAAGGCAGAGAGAGAGAGAGAGAGAGAGAGAGAGTAAAGAAGTGGAGTAGAGGCCGGCCATGACCATGTGGAGAGAAGGGGGGGGGGAGAGCCCAAGGGACGGAGAGGTGAGAGAATGTGGGAGACCGGAGAGCAAAGGGGGAGAGGAGGGGCAAGTAGCCCCTCTTATAGTGGGCCAGATCTCTGGGGCGGGGCATACCTGGATATTGCCAGGTAGGTGTGGGGTGGAGCTTAGACAGAACACCAACACCAGTAACGTTGACAGTGAGGATTATTCCAAACTACTCACTTTGTCTAATGTGGACCCAGCCTGGAGGCTACTTCTTCAAACTCACATAACTAACAAACAACTGCGGCGCATTTCATCTCAAGTTCTTTTCCGTTCATCATTCAGTCTTCTCCCGGTGGCACAAACGTGTGTCTTTACTACATTGTATAATTTGGTCCCAATATGTAAGACCTTAAGTCATGAATAAGTATATTTCTACTATATTCATGTCAGAAATGTGTTACAGGAAAATAGTGGCTCCAGCAGTGGTCTCTGAGTAAACTAGGATGCCCAAGCTCGTGGAAGGAGTTTGAAGGTGGAGGCGTGGGCTTCCACACTGAGTTGTAAAGGAGCTGGAGACATTTTGTTTAGTGACTGCTTTTGAAACTTTACAGCAATTTCCAAGTTGACCTGTCTTGATAAATTTAGTTTAACACCTAAAAACAAGGTTGGAAGACACTTAAATTTAACTCTGAGATGTTGTCACAGAGATTTCTCACCCCTTTGAGCACCCTGTTGATCTTGATGAGAACTCAGAGGCCGAGGATGCAGTGTTGCGGTCCATGAGTCGCTTCACAGACCACACAAACACCAGGCTCAGTCAGACGGGGATGGTTTATGGAGCACAGCTCCCAGTGCTGATCAGATCAGAATTATCTGACCTACAACAACAAACACGTCCCAGGGCAGGCTTATAAAGGGGGGGAGGAACCCACAAAAAAATGATAATGAGCTAATACACAGGGGCAGGAAGTGTTGCCTGGTCATCAGCACTGACACAAGATATTTTGGCTAGCTAGACAGCACAGTTATAACTGACCTTTATTCTGATTGGTCCTACGGTTGTGGAATTTCTTAAGATTAACAAACCTCAGAACATATAGAACAAAGCAGGGATATGGTCAGCATGACCTGCTCTGAGTCAGTTATTTTTTTGTGGCAATGACTGGCTGGCATATTACAGCAACAATATGAAATAGCTTGCAGGCATGGAACAAAATGGCTTCAGCTGTGCTGGGGTGGTGTGTGTGTGTGTGTGTGCGCGCGCGCGCGCGCGCTCGCGCGTGCTCAAGCAGACCTCAACACAGAGAAGGGTGTAGCAGAATGGCCAAGAGCAGAATCTCCTCCCTGCATTCCTGGGCTCTGAAGTGAGCAGAGCTATAACAAGTTGGGGAATTTGCATAAACTTTGTGACTGATTTCTTCAGCTGTCAAGGAGGAGGAAGGTAGTCTGAAGGGGGTATTGCAGGAAATATATAGTATATGAGGTATATGTGTGTATATGTATACATATATGTGTACATGAGGCAGTGATTGCCAATATCTACACCCCCACACACCCCCACACATGCACACATACACACACACATGCAAACACACACACACACATGCACACATGCAAGCACATGTGCTCACATATACAAAGGTTATCTGCAGCAGAATAAGAATGATAACACATCTGTCAGTTTGCCAACTGAGAAAAATTCGGAAGTTTCTAATTTTTTCTATGTTCTCTTATAAACCATAATGTTTCAGCTATGAAGAGTAGTTTCTAGGTTTTTTTTTTTTGGTTTATATTTAGAATATAGACTATTTTCATAATCCAGGAAAATTAGTTTTAAATGCTGGGCTTAGGGTTCAGGTAGTTTTAGGTTGCTGGGGTTAATAAATGAAAACATGAATGAATGAATGAATGAAAGAATGAATGAATGATTATAGAGAAAATTGCGAGACACCATGCTTTAGGAATATGTCGTAGGAGAAGCTGAAAGGTGGGAAGGTTAGAGAGAGGTACTTGGACTCTCCTTGAGAACTATACTGGCGCCATCAGTAGGTCAGGAGGAGTCAGGAGGAGCCAGGAAGGTCTATGGTCTCCCAGAAGAATGAAAGCTTGTTTCTGTTTTTAAAAGTAACTTTACTTGGCCAGGGATGGTGGCATAGGCATTTAATTTAATTGGGAGGCAAAGGCAGAGGCAGGATGATCTCTGTGAGTCTGAGGCCAGCTGGGTCTACAGAGTGAGTTCCAGGACAATCTGGGCTATGTAGAGAGACCTTGTCTTCAACAAACACCAAAAACAAAACAAAAAACCCTATTTACTTGGTGTCTGTGTGTGTCCACATGTTACAACATACATGTGGAGGCCAGAGTACAACCTGTGAGAATCTTGTCTTTCCATCATGTGGGTCCTGAGGATTGAACTCAGGCTTGCCGGTAGAGCGCCTTTATAACTTGATCCCCTCTCTGACCCCAAGGGCATCTCTTAAAGGATCTGATGAATACTCACAGAGGTGGTTCTTTCTGCAAAAAGGTTGGCATTCGAGGGCAGCACCTTTGTGGCTGCACAAGACTTGAGACGCTTCTCATGGAAAAATACTGCTGCTCTGTCTGTTGTGTGTAGCCTTTTGGGTCAACTAAGCTGTGTTTCTACCTGTACTGCAGTACTGTGTATCCCTTGCCCAGTACCTTTCTCTGATTGTCACCTAAAAAAGTCAGATCCAAATCTAAAATGCTTACTCCCAGAGGTCCCAGGGCTCTTCAGAAAAGGGGGAGGTGCTGGGTGGGAGGTGCTGGGTGTGACCTGAGGAGAGTAAGGAGAAGATGAGGGTTAGATAGAAGGGAGATGAGCAGAACTGAGGAAAAGATGTTTGTGTGCATATGCGTGTGTGTGTGTGTGTGTGTGTGTGTGTGTGCAGGGTGGGGGTTTGGAAGCCCTAGTAACTGGGTGCCTAGTTTTCTATGCTAGAGTTTCTTCAATAGAACAGTTACACATTAATATTATTTATTTGAACATTATCATTGCAAATAATATTTCACTTTCTCCCCCTTTCCCAAATCATTGGTAAGTCTAGGGGTATATACCTCAGTACAAGATTGACTAGCATGTATGAGGCTCTAGGTTGAAATCCAAGGACCATGAGTAGTTGAAGAAACATCTTCTCTAAAAATCGTTGGCATGCACTCCATTTATAGCTTTAATAGGTAGTTAAATAGTTTCTAGTTTAAATAGTTCTCTGAAGAATTCGCTATGCACCAGAGAGCTAAGAGTTAATGGGGAAAGATTGTTGTTGTTGTTGTTGTTGTTGTTGTTTGGCTGGCCTCAAACTCACTCTGTGGACCAGGCTGGCCTCGAACTCAGAAATCCACCTCCTCTGCCTCCCAAGTGCTGGGATTAAAGACATGTGCCACCAATACCCGGCAATGGGGAAAGATTGAAAGCAAATCCAGAATTACTGTTTTAACTGGACACCATCTAAATTTTACCACGTTAAAAACATCATTAAACAAACCCACACAGAACCTCTCTCCTCCAGGTGGCTTAGGCACTCTGTGTCGCCCTTAGGAGGTGGGGCTGAGGTGATTTCCCCCCTCCCCTCCAGCCCCCCATGCACCGAGGCTGTGTCATGCGGGGTCTCTCCGGAGCAATCTGTGTTCTTATCTGCGAACATCTGTAGAAACAGAAGCATAAGGGCTTTAGTGAACACGCATGGGGATCTCGGGCAGTTGACAAATGAAGTTGATTTGTATTTTACAATAAACAACAGATCATCCCTGCACGCGGAAGAGCTGTGCAGGATTCTGATTGAGCACTAGATGTCGCTGTTGGCCCATTCTGTTGTCTGGCAAGTCAACCTTTGTCCTTAACACTTACTAGGACAGTTAATTTTCCCTTCTATTTTCTTCCTGCTCCCTTCCCCCTTTCTTCTATTTTCTACTTCTATTGTAATTTGTCTTTAAAATTTATTTTTAATATATGATTTTATTTTTGAAATTATAATACAATCACATATTTCCTTCCTTTAACACCCTTTGCTCTCTCTCTCAAATTTATAGCTTATTTTAAAAATTGTTGTTATATATATGTATATTTTTGTATGCATGTATTTCTAAATATGTAAATATAAACTGTTAAGTTTGTATAATGTTTTATTATAATGTTACATTATATATATAATTGTATGTGTATACACACACACACACACACACACACACACACACACACACAGGTTTCAAGGCTTCCCACTTTGTATTGTATAACCAGTCAGAGGGATTTTCCCTAGAAAGGTTACTTCTCACACTCTCAGTGTTCTTTAGTTGCTTTGTTCAGGGTCGGAGCCTCGCGAGACTTCCTCCTTCCGGGTTAGCAGCTCTATTGCCCGCGTCCTCGTCCAAGTCTTGGTCAGGCAGCCATGACGATGAGGCTCCACGGGTATAGCTTCTCTGACATTTCTGAGAGACACAATATCGCAGCAAACTTCCTGTTCTTCTGGCTCTTACGGTCTTTCCTTTTTCTTCCATGACGATCCTTGAGACTCAGGCGCAGGGGTTATGCTGTAGTGGAATCCGATGGGACTGGACACCACAAGATCTCTGGATCAGTTGTGGTTTCCTCTAACAGTCTCCGTCTGTTTCAGCAAGTTCCTTGGATGAGGGGTGAGGATATATTTACCCGTGGGTGTAAGGACAAACGTTTAGAATGTAGTTAGAGACTGTGCTGGTTTAGTAAAGAGGTGGTTATTGCAAGTTCTCCTCCAAGATCCACGATTGCACTAATCTGGGTAGTTGGCTAGGTTTCCAGTACCAGACATGGCTTCTCTCTTGTTGAGCCGGCTTGATGTCCAATTAGAGAGCTGTTGGTTGCTGGGCGGTGGTGGCGCACACCTGTAATCTCAGCACTTGGGAGGCAGAGGCAGGTGGATTTCTGAGTTCGAGGCCAGCCTGGTCTACAGAGTGAGTTCCAGGACAGCCAGGGCTATACAGAGAAACCCTGTCTCGAAAAACCCAAATCAAAAGAGAGAGAGAGAGCTGTTGGTTGCCATCAAGCCACCGACTGCACCCTTAGGGTTATTGGTGCCATGCTGGTTGTTGTTGTGGGTCACCGGGAGGACTGTTGACTGCTTCTGTCCTGGAACTCACTCTGTAGACCAGGCTGGCCTTGAACTCAGAAATCCTCCTGCCTCTGCCTCCCAAATGCTGGGATTAAAGTCGTGCACCACCACTGCCCTGTCATTTTATATAATTTTAAATAGATATTAATATGATTCTTTCTGACTTTTTCAGACATCCTACTATTGTTATTATAATTTTACTTATTCTTGAGAATTTCACACATTTATTTATGTAATGAAATACGATAATATCCACTTCCCTGCTCCCATTCTCTGCCCTTTAGACTCCTTCCCCAAGGACAAGGTTTTAAAAGCTTGAATTAATACACACATTTTTATTTTTCTCGATTGATTTAGTTTAAAATTTCTGTGATACATTTCAAAGGTTATCGCTCATGGGGAACATTTATCAATTGGCATCAGGTAGAAAGATGAAAGGTGGAGAGGTTTTCCTAAAGGTGATTTGGGATCAGAAGTTTATAATTATGAATACTTCCAGACCTCTAAGTTTCTGCTAATAAAAAAAAAGATCAAACTACTCTGGGCTTGTTTGTCTAGTTCTTTTCCTTTTTAAAAGATTGATTTCATTTTAACTTGTGTTTGCATCTGTGTTTATGTGCACATGTGTGCAGCTGCCACAGAATCCAGAACAGGGAGTTAGATCCCCAGCATCTGGAGTTTCAGGTGTGACCTGCAGTATGAGAGTTCTGGGAACCAAACTCAGGTCCTCTGGAAGATTAGCAAACACTTTTAGCCCTGGGACTCACTCTGTAAACCATGCTGGCCCTGAAATCGGAGATCTACCTGACTTTGCCTCCTGAGTGCTGGGATTAAAGCTGTGCACCACCACCCCGGGCTAAATCTTACATTTGAACAGTTTTCAGAGCCTCACTCTGTAGGTCTGGACTTGTTATGTAACCTAAATTGGTCTCAACCTTGAGGCAATCCTTTGCTTTCCTAGTGCTTAGGTTGTATTACTCACCCCTCTTTTCTTTTCTTTTAGTTTGTTTGAGACAATGTTCTCTATGCAGCCTTGGCTATCCTTGAACTTGCTATGCAGACCAGGCTGGCCTTGAACTCGTAGAGATCCACTTGCTTCTGCCTCCTCAGTGCTGGGATTAGAGGCGTGCGTCACCACACCTGGTCTCTGGCAATCTTTTAACATGGAGGCTAAAGACTAGTCAGGTGAACTCTATATTCACACTCATGACTGCGAAAAGTACTGAATTATACACAATTTTCTACTTGCTGGTTCCCTAAGGAGGTTTTACCATCTCTGTCTCATAGGCAATAAACTTGAGAATCAAGATTATCCAGCTGCCTGGTTTATACAGCCAGTTACGTGGTCTGCCTTGAACATTTCTTTCTAAGTGTGTTTTTACGGCGTAACTCTCTGTGAGCCCGATTTTGGCTAGGTCTGTGTGCATAGCTGGAAGCTGCGTTCTTTTGAAGACAAGCCCTATATTTACATTTTAAAAGCTTTTGAAAACTATCTGCAGGAATCTTCTAGAAAGTAAACAAGTTTTAAGGTTTAGTGGTAGCCGGGTTTAGCAGAGCTGTGTGTATTGTACGTGCATCTATGTCCAGACACTTTATTCTACAGAGGAGTTCAAAATCACAAGAATGTATGTGAGATCACTTGGAAGCTATAAGCTGTCACACAACAGATGTCGTAAATGGCAGAGTGATACAGGTACTCCCTACCTTGTCTCTCAGCCTGGAAATAGTCCTGTAAGAATTTCCACAGAAGGGCCAACAGTGTATCACCATGACAGAGTGTTTGCTTGGCATGTGTGAAGCCTTAGCTTTGAATTTCCCTGGACATTTTACTATGTTTACAGAACCTAAATATTTTAGAACCAAAATGATACTGATCTTTCTCTGTTGTTAGTTGCTGTCTATCTTCCAAACTGACTGCTGCTCCTGGCTCCTTAGATTCCTCCTGTCACAGTTACTTATACACCCACTATCTAGGCCACGGCCAACCATCAAAGATCGGTCTTCCTCCTCATAGGGTGTAGTCTGAGATGGCAGCTTAGAGAACTTGCCAGGTCCCTCTAGTTGTTCATTATTGTTATTAATAATAATGATAATAATAATAAAATGATTTCTTTATTTTTATTTTTCTCTATGGATTGTTGCTATGTTTGTGTAAGGGTATCTCATCCCCTGTAACTCATCTGGAGTTACAAACAGTTGTGAGCTGCAATTTGGGTGCTGGGAATTGAATCTGGGTCCTCTGCAAAAGCAACAAGTACTCCTAACTGCTGAGCCATCTCTCCAGCCTCTTTGGGTCTTTAGGAGATCTGTGGCTTCCTCAGACCCTAACTGTCTATTTCCTGATGTTCATTTAGTGGGTACATGTGTAACCTTCCCCAAGGATGAGTTGAAAGTAACCGAGTCTACAAAGCTCTGTATTCTTTTCCTATAAAAGAAAAACATTTGGAAGAATATTCATGGATTGACAGCTTGAGTCATGACTTTGGAAAAGTGACTCAAGGACTCAGGCATTTAATCTTACAAACCCGTCCAACTTTTGTACAGGGAACCACACCCAGAAGACTGTCTCTTTCATGCATATTGTTTGCAGACAAAGCAGAACAAATTTATAATAATCTCTTTGGAATTTTCTGCAAAGGGCACCCCGATGTTGAAGTCAAAATAAGATAGCAAGAGACTGGAGAGATGACTCTGTGGCTAAGAGTGAATATCCTTCCTTGTCCTACTTCTGTTCTAGGAGATCAGACATCTTCTGGACTCCACGGGTGCCTACAGTCATGTGACATACCCATGCACAGACATATACACATCATTAAAAATTAGTAAAAATAAATCTGTTTTTCACAAAAAAGACCCTAAGCGGAAAATTACTTGCACCATATCCTACAATATACATTTAGGTGCCATAACATGCTACTGATAAAATGTTTGTTTTCTAGGCTATTATTACCATGTTAATTTAGTAAATACATACTAGGTTATTTCTTGGGTCCACTTGTTTCTTTCAGCATTATGACTTCACTATCAGAGACGTTTTTAACAGCCTACAAGTCACTCTGGTCTCCTGTAGGCTACTTCTGTTACTGATCTAAAAATACAGAAAGGTTTGTGAACTTTCATTAAAAGTAAATGCCCATAGCTGCTAAGGACAAGAATAGAATAGGCAGCAAGGTACCACAGAGAGAAATGCAGGTGCACGGTAAAGTGGAAAGGGTGGGTGCTTTTGCACAGCATAGGTGGGGGCATCTCTGAGACAGGGCGTGTGAGACCTGAAGGAGCAGCTGCCAAGCGAAGAGCTGACGAGCTGCAGCTGCCTCTCAAGGGACAGGAAGGACAGAGGAGAAAGCTAGATCCTTGATTTTAGAACGAGCCATTGAGAAGTGGAGTTGGAGGTTATTAAGAGGGATGTTCAACATGGGTTTAAGTGGTGGGGTTAATAGAGAAAGAGAAAGCCCAGGGAGAGAGTAAGATCTGCCTAAACATGGGTACGGGCTTCTCAGAGGAGAACTGCTTTTCATTGTCTTGTTTCCGACGGCCATTAGGGGGATGCTGATGAGTTCTGAGGTTATTCTCTTCAAAGAGTTGTGAAGGAATTTAAATGAGAGATCAGAAGGTAGCTCCTGATTTGTGCAGACAGGATTACAGTTAATAAGATAAAAATCCACATCACAGAGATGTGGGAGGCTTGGGTATCTTTACAGTACCTAAAAGTTAATCGGCTTTGTGAGGGTTTTAGAAGGGAAGAAGCAAGGGCATCCTTGAAGGTCAACAGGCTTAGCCTGTGAGCATGCTACACTGCCAGCTTAATATTCTTATTCAAAACTATCTCTACACAAGAGGGATATTGTCTTTATGTAGGTAATCTTCACAGCAAATATTAATTGTGCTTCAATTCTTGGCCTGTGGCTGGTGAGGGACGTCGGTGAGAATCCACAGCGAGGCACGCCCTGCCTATGCCGTATCCTAGAATTTCCCCATCTCCCTGTCCTTTCAAGGCCGTGGTAAGGGTTGATGTTGCCCCTTGTTTCTGTGGGCCTTTGATGGGGTGGGTTCTAGGAGCAGCCGGAGCTGATTTTCACGACGAGGCAAACCTGCAATTTATAGATGATAAAAATAGAATCAAGGTGGGGTATGTGTATTAGACCAGGGGAGGGCAGCGAGGGCCAGGGTACTGGGGCAAAGTGCAATGGGACTGTGACATAGGATTAGGGTTTATTTTTATTTTTATTTTTGACAATCTTGTTTAGTCCAGGCTGGACTTGAATTTGGAATTCTTTTGCCCCAGTCTCCCCCTCCTGCCAAGACTTCATGCTTGTTACACCTGGACACATTTTCATGGCGCACTCTGAGGCCCCTGACAATTCATTTTGTCACTAGGCATGTAGAGAACATTGGGAAGATTTTTGGTAATAGCTTTATTTAGGTATAACGGAGATACTACCCAATTCAAGTAAGTGTGTATTCTTGTTAGTGCATATACATAGAGTTGTATACAACCACCAACTTTGTAATTAATTACTCCCAAAGAAACTGCATGTCCTTTAGCAGGCACTCCGCCTTCAATCTTCATATCTAATGTGGTTTCTGTCTCTATAGACGCGTGGTTCCTGGACATTTGAACACACGGGCCCTATCATCATTCAGAGCGCATCCACATCGTAGCATGCTATTTCATGTGTTTGTGTTGTAGACTGCACTGCATTGTGTGGCCGTGCAGTCTGTCTACTCACCCACCAGCTGAGATGATCTTAGTCTAGTAGGGTTGCCGTTACCAAGATGCACGGCTTAACAAGAAACGAGCATCTGCTTCTCATCGTTCTCGAGCTACAAGTTCAAGTTCAGGTTCAGGCCTGATTCAGTTTCTGATAAGGGCTGTCTGGTGGAAAACCACCTTCATGATACAGGTGAATTGAGTGAATAGAGAGGCTTCTCTCCTCCCTCTCTTCCCTCTCCTCCCCTCTCCTCCTCCCCTCTCCTCCTCCCCTCCTCCTCCCCTCTCC